>NC_061117.1:84772601-84899942 GCF_002878395.1 Capsicum annuum | reverse complement strand
GATTGAGGTGAACAACAGGTTGAGGCTCTCATCTCTGTTCTGAAGAGGTATAAGAGAGCTATTGGTTGGACTATTACAGATATCATTGGTATCCCTCCTGGCATATGTATGCACAAGATTCATCTAAAGAAAGATTGTGTACCTACTATTGAGCATCGGTGTCATCTGAATCTACCTATGAAAGAGGTGGTGAAGAAAAAAATCATCAAGTGGCTAGATGCAGGGGTGGTGTACCCAATCTCAGATAGTAAATGGGTGAGTCCTATACAATATGTGCCCAAAAAAGGAGGTATGACAGTAGTAGCGAACAAGAAGAATAAGCTAATTCTACTCAGGCCTGTCACAAGGTGGAGGGTGTGTATGGATTACCGGAAGCTAAACTCATGGATGTTAAAGGACCACTTCCTAATGCCATTCATGGATTAAAGGCTTGATCGATTAGTAGGAAAGGGATGTTTATATTTCTTGGATGGTTATTCTGGATATAACCAGATTTGCATTTCTCCTAAAGATCGGGAGAAGACCACTTTTACATGCCCATAAGGTACTTTTGCATTCAAACAAATGCCATTTGGGCTATGTAATGCACCTGGCACTTTTCAGCGGTGCATGATGTCCATTTTCTCTGATATGGTTGAAGACACCTTGGAGGTGTTTATGGATGACTTTTCGGTTGTAGGTGAGTCATTTGAGTTATGCTTGGCAAATCTGAGTATGGCTTTGCAGCGATGTGTGGAATTTAATCTAGTGCTAAATTGGGAGAAGTGCCATTTTATGGTTAAGGAAGGCACTGTTCTCGGGCATAAAATCTCTGAAAAGGGAATTGAAGTTGATCGAGCCAAGATTGAAGTTATCGAGAGACTACCACCTCCAATTTTTCTGAAGGGGGTTCGTAGTTTTCTCGGTCATGCTGGTTATTATTTGAGGTTTATTAAAGACTTCTCCAAGATTGCAAACCCATTATGCAAACTTTTAGAGAAGGAGGCAAAGTTTTACTTTGGTGAAGATTGCTTTAAGGCATTTGAATGCCTCAAAGGGAAGCTAGTTGAAGCCCCTATTATTGTAGCACCTAATTGGTCTCTACCATTTGAAATTATGTGTGATGCAAGCGGTGTAGCCTTGGCTGCTCTACTTGGTCAGAAAATATAAAAGCTATTTCATCCAATTTACTATGCGAGCAAGGCCTTGAATGGAGCACAGAAGAACTATACCATCACTGAACAGAAGCTTCTTGCAGTTGTTTATGCTTTCGAGAAGTTTCGTGCTTACTTGTTGGGAACCAAGGTAGTGTTAACAAAGATCATGCGGATCTAAGATATCTAATATTAAAGAAGGATGCCAAGGCAAGTCTAATTAGGTGGGTGCTACTGCTTCAAGAATTCGATTTCGAGGTAAAGGATTGAAAAAGTTGTGAAAACCAAGTAGCTGATCATCTATCTAGACTTGAGAGTGATCACACAGTGCAGACCGACCTTGATATTGATGATGCATTCCCCAACGAAGAGATTCTAGCAACTATGGTGGAAAACATACTGTGGTATGCAGGTTTCGCTAACTACGTGGTAAGCGAAGTGATTCCTGAGAATCTCTCCTTTCATCCAAAGAAAAAGTTCATGCATGATGTGAAACATTACTTCTGGGATGAGCCGTATTTTTTTCGATGATGTGCTGATGGTATTATTAGGCGGTGCATCCCAGATATAGAGGTGTCTAGCATACTGGAAGCAAGCCATGCTTCCCAAGTTGGAGGTCACCATGCAGGTGAATGGACGGCCAAGAAAGTACTGAAAAGTGGCTACTATTGGCCTTCATTATTCAAGGATGCCTACGGTTTTGTAAGAAGATGTGATCAGCGCTACTGGCAAGGTTCTATCTCAAAGAACCATGAGATGCCCATGTCCAAAATACTTAAAGTAGAGCTATTCGATGTCTGGGGTATTGACTTCATAGGCGCATTTGTGAGCTCATTTAGGATGAAATATATCTTTGTTGCTGTGGATTACATATCCAAATGGGTCGAAGCAGTCGCTCTAGCTGATAATGAAGGTAAGAGTGTTGTGTTGTTCTTAAAGAGAAATATCTTCTCTCATTTTCGGGTACCCCGTACCATCATAAGTGATGGAGGATCACATTTTGGCAACAAGATGTTCAGAGCCATATTAGCAAAGTATGGGGTTAAGCAATATAAGGTAGCTACACCATACCACCCATAAATTAGTGGGCAGGTAGAAGTTTCAAATCGGGAAATCAAGCTGATCCTTGCTAAGACTGTGAATGCCAGTAGGAAAGATTGGTCCAGGAAGCTGGATGATGCCTTATGGGAATATAGGACCGCGTTTAAGACACCAATTGGCATGTCACCATACCAACTAGTTTATGGAAAGGCTTTTCACTTGCCAATTGAGCTAGAAAATAAAGCAATGTGGGCACTGAAGCAACTTAAACTGAACTGGGATGATGCTATAAATATGAGATTGGGACAACTGAACGAGATGGATGAATTCTATCTAAATGCATATAAAAGAGCAGATCTTTAAAAGGAAAGGATGAAAAAGTACCATGATCGGAGGATTATCCAACGAAACTTTCAGAAAGGTGATTTGGTACTTCTTTTCAACTCCAGACTGAAGCTGTTTCCAGGTAAGTTGAAGTCTAAATGGTCTGGTCCATTCAGAATCAGCCAAGTCTACTCATCTGGAGAAGTAGAGTTAGAAAACAATGATAGTAGTGTCTTTATAGTGAATGGGCAATGTGTGAAGCTATATATCGGTCCAACCGACTCGAGAAAATGTATAGCCACCATATATCTTGATGAAGTCTGAGTAATCCAGATAACTGTGTCGTGCTGCGATAATAAATCAAATGCTACATGGGAGGCAACCCATTATTTTACTAGGATTTTGTTTATGGTAAATGAAAATTCAAAAAGAAGAGTCAAGCCACGACCAAAACTAAGGCGCTTGGTGGGAGGCAACCCATCCTTCTAATCATTTTTGTTGTTTTTTATTAATTGTTGGTGCATGAAGTACAAAGGAGGATATTAGTCCCAATTTTGATTTGGAAGTGAGCCATGTCAATGGTGGTAAGTCTAGGAGTGATGGAACAATACAGGTAAGTGGGAGTGGTCAAATTTGTAAGGCTCAAGTTTGATTTGCATTCGAGTCGCCCCTCAAATTATGTAGATCCAACCCAAAAAGTTTTGCGGTGTGACTTTATTTTTTGACTTTCAATGAGGTATGGACCTTTTAAACCAAGAGTGCGCCGCATTTCCAATCGCCTATGCTCACTGCCTCACTTAGGCGATAGGTTAGGCGCCGCCTATGTCAACATAGGCGATAGGTTAGGCGTTGCCTATGCCATTGCCTATGTTCACTGCCTCACTTAGGCGATAAGTTAGGCGCCGCCTATATCAACATAGGCAATAGGTTAGGCGCTGCCTATGCCATTGCTTATGCTTACTGCCTCACATAGGCGATAGGTTAGGCGCCGCCTATGTCAACATATGCGATAGGTTAGGCGCCGCCTATGCCATTGCCTATGCTCACTGTCTCACATAGGTGATAGGTTAGCGCCGTCTATGTCATAATGGTTTATTGGATTTTGTAGTAGTGCTTGGTGATAAGAGTATGGTTGGTTTGTTATGATTATGGAAAAATACATCTCATTGAGTGAAAGGATTCTCATGGGTAATCTTGATTTCACTCTGGCATGTATTGATTAGTATTCACTGTCATAATTTTTTATTATGGAGTTGAACTATTAAAGTTTAATGCATGATTTTGGGAGTTGTAAGCTTGACTATGTGAGTAACTCGTTCATCGATGTAACGATCATGGTTAACCAAAAGCATAAGATTCTGAAATTGTTTCTATGCTATAGCACGATAAGATTTCTATGTGGTAGTCTTTTTCAAAGATTGAATTGCTCAAATGAAATAAAGTTGGAAACGATAGTCAAGATTACAGGACCATTGTGTGCTGCTTCTGTATATCAAACTGAGAAATTGTTATATAAAGTGAAGGGTTGAAAGTGTGACTGCACTAATAATGTTTTTGGCACATACCATCTAAATGTATGTCGATGAAGTCTGAGTACTCGACAACACTCACTCAATAGTTTGTGCAAACAAATTAATTGTGGGGTGGTGCCATCACTATATTTTTTTCGATAATAGTGAATTTTACGAAATGAGACTAATATGTCCCTAATATGAT
The DNA here is from genome assembly GCF_002878395.1 of Capsicum annuum. NCBI lineage: Eukaryota > Viridiplantae > Streptophyta > Magnoliopsida > Solanales > Solanaceae > Capsicum > Capsicum annuum. The sequence goes on along the minus strand of NC_061117.1, from coordinate 84,895,728 downwards.
CTCAGGTAACATGGCTCCGAAAGGACGACAGGGAAAGGAGAACGAATCCACCTCACAAAATGGTCAAAAAATGGCAAGAAAGGACCAGGTTGATTTCTCCTCTCTTCAAGTGCCTCGACGCACTTTTGGGATCAAATGGGTTCTGGAGGAAGGGAAGGAATGGTACAGAAACAATAAAGTGAAGAAATATGTACATGTGGAGTCGTTGCAGAAGGAAAGTTTAGCAAAGAACTGCCCTCGCATTTTGGTAAATATTATGGCACTAAAACTTGACATTATCTTTCGAGACATGGGTCGAATGTAATCTTGATTTGACTCGAGAGGTTTATGCCAACTGGTCCCCAAGAACTACAGGAAACGAAGTGAAGATTCGAGGGCCAGTCTTGCAATTGAACGCTGATTTCTTCAACTCTTTCCTGGGTACTCCAAGTGTGGATCAATCACCACTCAAGGAGCTCTACAACAGACCTCCCTACAGAGCCATCTGACATACGTTGTATGGATCAAGGTCCATGACCCGGTGGACTCATCATAAAGATAATGGTCGTCATAATACTTACCCATATGCTTGTTTGAACAAAGAAGCTCGCATATGGTTATGAATAGTCAATTCCTACTTGATTCCTGGGACACAATACACTAAGGTCACGTGTGATCGAGTCTGCTTGGTATATGCTCTAATGATGAATGTTCCCATCAACATTGGTGCAGTTATACGAACGTCGATGCGAAAAGCAAGGGTGCACAACAAGTCCCACTTCAGTTTTGGTAACTTGTTGACTGCAATTTTAAGGAAAGAGCATATTGAGGAGGAGCCAGCAGACCATAAGTTTCCACAAAACCCGAAGAAGGTGGATGTCACAAAAATCAAAGATCCAGAAACTATTCAAGGCATCAACCTTACCACTGCTGAGAGAAATGCTCGAGATGAGAGTTTTTTTGCCATCTGTATGGCATAACTAGGTTTACTATGATGAATGGGGGTCGTGTGTCGACTGATGGAGAACTTCAGCAGTTTGACTATGACTACCCGCTTAATGAGCATGCTTGGGCCATGTGTGGAGTGGGGGTTAATTTTAAAGAACCTCTAGATAATGATGTACCAACAGACGATGATCACCGACTGCTAGACTCTGATATAGAGGACAACTCTGATGATGAAGACTCTAATGATGATTCTGACGCAGGGGGTATGACCCCGGATGTAGAGGAATAGTCTGACTAACCAGGTTTTTGCTTATTTATTTACACTGAGGGTAGTGTGTTCCTTCTTAGTGTGGGGTGCGAGTATAAGTACGTGTACGCCTAGATTGCCTTGTCTGCTGTATTGCCTACTGCTTGCCCGCATTTATTCTACAGTTGTTTTAATTTAGTCATAGTTAGATAGTTGTAATTAGTCATTTTTCTCAATGATGGATGGATGACGACCATCTTAGGAGAGAATTAGTCAGATTTTTGCATGAAATTGTTTTTATAAATGACGTGGCATTATAACAGGAGTTTGTGCTGAATCACTACTATTGAAACAATTAGGCTCTAAGTTGTGACTCATTCTGTGATAATTGTTTGTGGTTTAATTCATTTATCTGTTGGGTCAAGAATCTATAATGCTCCTAATTAAGTTGACCATGTGCCATGTGTGTGTAAGGTTATTGTATATTCTTTATTCTGACTGATGCTAGAACTTGCCTAGTGTGTGTGTGAAGCGAAATAAAGATTGTGAGTTTAGGAGATGATTTAGGCATTTCTTTGGCAGCCCTGATTTTTTTTATCTTCTTTTAACCTACCTTTGTACATTGTCCTAGTGAACACCAATTGAGCCTTTAGCTATTTTCTTTGGCAACCTCATATGTAGCCTGATCCATTTTTTTTAAAAGACCATAATTTGATCCAAAAGCTCCTAAGCGCTTTAAATTGTAGAATCAAGTTGAGTAAAGAGAGTGGCAAAATAAGAGGAAAATGGTGAAATTGATACCCCAAAGTTTAGTTATTGGTACATGAAAATATTATGATCGGGAGTGGCGCCCTGGTCCTTTCTTGGACATTATGTACCTCGACTAATGCAAATAGTCTAAGCTGAGGGTTGCTATCATAGGGATGCTTAAAAAAACAGAGTTGTATATTCCCATCATAGTGTTTTTGATTGAGTAATAAAATGGGTGAAAAAAAAAGGTTGGTAGATGAAAGGAAGGTAGATTGGTTGTTAAAAGTTTTTCTAAATGGCATAATATAGTGTATTAAAGCACTTAGGGAACATAGTCACTATTTCTAGCCAAAATAGTCCTACCCATCCCTTTAGCCTACTTTACAACCCGTAAAGACCTATTTGATCCTAACCTTAGCATTCTGATATTAATGGAGCATTACACTAAGGGCAAGCATATGGTCATCAGTTGTAATCTAAGAATTCTTTGTGAGAGTGAGAGCAAGCAAGTTCTTATATCCATATTTTTGAAAAATGCAAAACTATGAGTGATTATGGGTAACTTTTTATGTGAGCGCACATGGTTGATGATTGTTGGATAGTTTCATATGATTTTTTTTTGGATTAACTTATGTATATGAATTAACCAACTTAATGAGTCTATGTTGGAGGGTGAGTTGTTTCTAGTAATGATCAAGAAATGTACTCTTTGTTAATAATTGAAGTGTATGTCTTGTTAAAAATTTTGTGTTGCTCTTGTGAAGTTTAGTTAGGTATTCACATGGATGTACTATTTTTTCGAGGATGAACAAATCTTTAAGTGTGGGGGGGCGTATTTATACGTCTAAGCACCATAACATACCCATGTTTTAGCTAAGTTTTGAGGAAAAAATACATAATTCCTGCACTTTTAATCTATTTTTAGTTAAGTGAGCTAACCTATGTGATTAGCATGCTTTTTAGGCACTAGTGGGGAAGATTACAGCACTTTGGGGACCTATCGATAGCAAGGGAAACTTCACATAAAAAGGAAAGAAGCTTTTGGACTGAATGTGATGTCTGGGAACTTTTTCCCGGGCAAACTCAATATTTTTAAATAGTTAAGGATGCAATAGCAATTTATTAGAGAAGAATGTTATTAAAAGCCTTATGGCAGAATTTTTAGGGATTATTGACATTCTGTATTATTTTGAAAACAAGAGAAAGCAGCTTAGCTTGAGGATGAAGAGAGAGAGAAACACTTTTCTCTTTTATTTTCGCTATTCATCTTTACCACCAAGAGGGTTCTAAGTTTTGGTATGATGAATATTTGTATTGTGATTTCCGTTTTATTCATGAGTAGCTAAGTTTATTTGTTAGGGTTATGGAAACCTTATAGTATACTCTCTATTGCTATGGGTTTTTGAATTTATGATGTCTTAATCCACTTATATCATTACTCTCTTCATTTTGGTTGAATTCTCGTGGTTGCAAACATAGGGAATGTTCCATTATAGCAATAACATGTTCGATAGAAAAGTTACTATTTGGAAAAGAGAGTGTGACAAGAAAATAGGTTTTCCAAACTCTATTTTACACGTTAATGCCTTCGCAGGATTAACTTCTTGGAGAGTTCGTACGATTGGTTGTGCACTATGTATTCGAGACAACTAAGGTGAATAAATCCTTGATGGTTGAGAAACACTTGGATTTATAATTAGAATACATCTTTCTATAAGTGCATGCAAGTATAAAATCCTTATTACTCATAGTTAATAGAGAAGTAGAAGCTACAAGGTAGACATAACCCTAATTTGTCATTCTCTGTGATCAAATATTATTACATATATCATCTCATCGTTACACTGATAATATTACTTTGCACCTAAACTGAAACCCCCCTTACCTTGGAAACTTCGATCAACAGTCTAATAATAATCACAATACTTAGTGATCATAGTATTCCTTGTGGGATTCGACACCCAACCCAGTTGGGTTCTATATTTGACAGTGACCGCTTGCACTTTCTAACGAGAGTTGTAATTTGGGCGTATCAAAACCCACACTCTTTATTTCTATTTTCACACTCACCAGGAAAGTTCTAAACATCAAAATGCCGTAAGGAATTTAAAAAAATCTCACTCACACATGGTACAAGATCAAATCAAGTAGGATCCTTATATACTCTCAATCAAAAAATCTCATTAATTCAATATTAAGACAACAACATAAAAGAGCCATAAACAAGATCTTACATATCTAAAAAGTAGTTATTCAACACACCCAACATGCTTTAAGATACAAAAAAAACATCCATCATGCAACCATACATAGCACCAACAAGGAAATCTCACTTAACTAACACAATAAATGTTAAAATTTACTCCTAAAAAGAAAAAGGATACTAGGTTCAAAGGGCACCCCATGGAAAATAAATGAAAAGAAAACCCACGGGGTGGGTGAAGTGTGCATCTACTAGACTGACCCAAATAAACTAGAAAATAAAAAGAAATTCTTTTGTAATTCTTCAAATTTAAGCCAAAAGAAAACTAAGAAAATAACTAATCTTAAGATACATAGCATCACTTCACCGAAAACCATAGGAATTTCCCCACCCCAAACTTAAAAATATACTTTGTCCCCAAAGTATACCAAAAAGTAGGGATAGAAATACTCCCTAAGGACTCTAGACCTAGCTAGTAGCAACTTTAAAAATCAATATGTTTAGGCAGAACCCCACACTAAGTTTTTACCATAATTCTTAGCTCAAGTATTTTGTACACAAACTTCCCATCAACCTATGACTTAACAAAAACAAAAATTATGTGAAGTAAGAACTAAAGTCCTAAAATAAATGTCTACCTTAACTTGGCTGGCTTCCCAAGCAACACCTAATTTTGTGTCGCAGCACTACCTATCTCACTATATCTCAACCTTTTTATTCATCCTCTTACTCTTACTTTTTGGCTACTTGTTTCTAACCTCTTGAGTGTGCATTCTCAAGGTCTTTATTTTTCACAATAATAGCCTTTTATAGCTCCTCAACTAAGTCAACTCCAGGCTTAGGTAATGTCTTGGGAAACTCTATAAGACTTCCCAAAGATTTCTTGGTGGTTTAAGATATACCACCCCATGCTCATTCACTTATGTGGCTGTTACCACACACAACTCTTTGTGGAGGAAAGGTGGATTGAGGGATTTGTAAACTTTGAAGAGTACCTCTTCATCATCTAATCTTATCTTGAGAGTGCCCTCTCTCACACCAATCAGTGTTTTTCCTATCGCAAAAAATAGATGGGTTAATATGATCAGTACCCTATTATTTGCATTATAATTAAGAACAATAAAGTCAGTAGGTATGATAAACTTACCAACCTTATTGAGCACATCATTGACAATTCCTTTGAGTTGGACTCAAGTTCTGTCTATTATTTAGAGCACCAAAAAATATGGTCTCATCTTGCCTAAACCAAGAGTATTGAACACTGACAGGGACATGAAGTTTATAATTTCCCCTAAATCACTTAAAGTGTGGAGCACATCACTATCACCAATTTGTGTGGGAAGGGTGAAACTCCCTCGATCCTTCAATTTCTTAGGCATTTTTTCACATCGCCATAGAGCTGTACTTCTCTATAAGTTCCACCATCTTAATGTCCTACAACTTTATCTTATTTATCACCACATTCTTTATGAACTTAGTTTGCTTGGATATACCCTTTAAAACATATAAAAGAGGAAGGTTAATGAGTATTTCTCTGAATGTGTCAAAAAATTTCTTGAAGCAAGCATCCTCATTGGCCTTATTAAGCATTTATGGGAAAGGTAGTGGTGGTCTTTCATTTACTTGATTAGTGGCCTTTTCTTTTGAGTGCTTAGACTTGCCCAAATTTTGTATATCTTTGCTTTCAACCTATTTTCGAACCAACTCTCCTTGTACCTCCTTATTTTTCTTGGAAAGTATGTTACTAAGATCTTTACCACTCCTCAAGGTGATTGCCATGACTTTTTTTGATGCTCTTTATCACTTGGTGATCCACCTTGTGGCCTGGTATTCTGAGCTCGAGCTATTTTCCCCAATTGTTCCTCTAACTTCTACTGGCCACTTGCTGATTTTTTTTATTTCAGTAGCCATTTGTTCTTGCATGGCCAGGATCTTCTTCAAAGTCTCCTCAATATTACTGGCTTGTGGGTTGTGTTGCTATTGGAGCTATTGAGTCTGATTTTTGACCCATGAATAATTGGGCTGACTCTACCACTTGTAGTTGTAAGAATTCCCATAAATTGGCTTTTAAGCATTACCTAGAAAGTTCACTATTTCTTTATTTGCACCACACCAGTCAGTAGAGTTGTTAATATTTCCATAAATCTCACACCAACTCGAGTTATTATACTGCCCCAAGTCTGTACCCCGGATGCTACACGGTGCTTCCGACCCCAAAAGACTACAAGCTAACCCATGATTGATATCTGCTATAAGCACTGATTAATAATAATATAATAACTGTGGAAAATAGCCTAAAATGCAATAAGGTTCAAAATCTGAAATACTGAATAAGAGTATAGACAGTAATAATAATCTATAAAACTGAATATTATATGAAAGTATAGTCTGAAAAACTTCTATCAAAACTATCTAAATGTGGAGTTGATGGGACAAGCCCCCAACTAACTCTGACTACTAAACTACTAATAAATAAAAATACTGAAATACTCGATAAAAAGGTCATGAGTAGGGTAATTCTTGTCATTAGGTTTAAGCTGTCTGGAGGCATAGGCTACGACTTTACCTCTCTGCATGAGAACAGAACCTAAACCTACTCTAGATGCATTACAGTACACAACAAAACCATCTAAATCATCTAGTAGAGTCAAGATTGAGGCTGAGGTGAGTCAAATCTTCAACGCTTGAAAACTCTTCTCTCAGGAATCGTACCACTGAAACTTAACTTTCTTCTAAGTCAATCTGGGCATGGGTGGTGCAATAGAAGAAAACCCTTCAATAAACTGAGAGTAATATCTAGCTAAACCCAAGAAACACCTAATATCTGATGGAGAGATGGGTGTAGGCCAGTTTCTCATTATCTCGATCTTTTGATGTTACACTCTAATACCATCACCAGAAATAATATGGCCAAGGAAAGCTACTGATCTTAGCCAAAATTCACACTTACTGAATTTAGTGAACAACTGATAAGCTCAAAAAGTCTGAAGCACTACTCTGAGGTGGTCTGCATGATCATTTTTTCTACAGGAGTAAGCAAGGATATCATCAATGAAGGCTATGACAAAAATATCCAAGTACTAATTGAACACTCAGTTCATCAAGTCCACGAAGGCTGCTGGGGCATTTTTAAGACCAAAAGACATGACTAGAAATTTGAAGTGACCATACCGAGTTTGGAAAGCTATTTTTGGAATGTAACATTCCCTGACCCTAAGCTTATAGTAGACTAATCTGAGGTCTATCTTAGAAAAGTATCTATCACCTTGAAGTTGATCAAACAATTTATCAATTCTAGGAAGTGGATATTTTTTCTAACTACGACTTTGTTTATCAAATGATAGTCTATGCACATTCTGAGAAAAATGTTTTTCTTATGTATAAATAGAATAGGTGCACCCCATGGAGATATGTTGGGTTTGATTAATTCTTTATCTAAGAGATCCTTTAACAGTTCTTTCAGTTCATTGAATTTAGCTGGAGGCATTCTTTATTGCGAAATAGATATAGGCTGAGTATCTGGGAGAAGGTCTATTCCAAAGTTGATTTCCCTTTTGAGAGGAACTCTAGGTAGATATTCAGGAAATACATCTAAGAATTCATTTACTACTGGAACTGATTCATGATTTGAAGTTTTTGAGTTAGAGTCTTTGACTTTAACAAGATGGTAAATACACCCCTTCAATATTATCTTTCTGGCTCTAAGGTATAAGATCAACTGACCCATAAGAGCCGTAGAACTACCCCTCTATTCAAGGACTAGTTCATTAGGGAATAGGAAATGAACTATTTTGTTTCTACTGTCAACTGAGGCATAGCATAAATGGAGCAAATCCATGCCAAGAATAACATCAAAATTTGCCATCTCTAACTCTAGGAGATTAGCTGTTGTAACTTTGTAACATATTATGATCGGACAGTTACTGTATACCTACCTGGCTATAATGGAAATGCCTACTAGAGTAGACACTGAAAAGGGCTCTGCTAGACACTGAAAAGGGCTCTGCTAGAGTTTTAGGACTAACTCAAAAGTTGACTACTATATATAAAGTTACAAAAGAAAAAGAAACTCCAGGGTCTAGTAAAGTATAAACTTTTAAGTGAAAGACCTGTAACATACCAGTGACTACGATAGGATAATTTTCCTGATCTTGGTGGGACTGAAGAACATATAATTTGTTCGGATGTTGACCGCTAGTAGCAATAGAAGAGGTACCCTATTGAGTTGACAACCTAATGAAACTAATAATTGATGGGACTGGCCGTATTAGCGTAGATCCCTACCCTTCTTAGCAACTACCCAACACCCTTAAATTGATGGCCTGGATTGCCACACCTAAAGCATACATCAGTACCCACTCAACACTCACCCCGATGGTGTCTGCCATACTTTTAATATAAAGTATTGTTACTAGTACTGCTAACACTGACCTAGGACTTAGAGCCTAGTGTCCTATCCCTATTATCATTTTTGAATTTGGGTATTAGGGCACTGGCTGAAGAGGGTGCTAGGGTTGAAGACCTCAGAAGAAACTGAGGACGGTTACCACCTTCTAACTTTATCTTATTGAAATTAAAACTACCCATCCTATCTTTCTTATTTCCTCTCTCCCTCTCTTTAATATTTTGCTCCTCTATCTGTAGATCATGGACCATCATCCTAGACAAGTCTATCTCACTAATTAGCATTGCAGTCCTACACTCCTTGACTACACTATCAGATATGCCAAATACAAACTTACTCATGTTAGACCTATTATCAGCTACCACATGAGGAGCATATCTAACTAACTAAGTAATCTTGAGGGAATACTCCCTTGCACTCATGTTGCCTTGCCTCAAATTAATGAATTCTAACACATTGGACTCTCTCAACTCCAATGGGAAGAACATGTCTAAGAAAGCTATGGCAAACTCTTCCCATTCTACAGGACCTGCATCTACACCCCTATCAACCTTTCACTGCTTAAACCAAGTATGGGCTATATCCTACAACTTATATACAGCCAACTCAGTACTCTGACTAGACGTCACCCTCATATCATTTGTTACCTCTAAACTATATCTAAGAATTCCTGTGTATCCTCTTCAGACTTGGATCTCACAAAAGAAGGAGGATTCATTCGGGTGAAATCTCAAATTCTAGTTGTAGCAGTATTGACCACTGGTTGGCCAGAATAGCAGCAGTCCATTTATTTTATACTGCTACTGAATTGGCTAGAGTAGTGAATGCATCTCTGAATTTTGCATGAAAGACATGCTCGTCCAGAGGATCTTCCTAGACAAGCTGAGGGGTTGGCTGAGTTCTTGTTCTTCTTTTATTCTTCTTGGGAGGCATGTTCTATAAATGGAAGGATGGAGTGGATTAGACAAAGATTTTAACTTAAGCTTATGCTTACTTGCATGACATGAATATTGAAAGAAGGGAAACTTTTTCCTAAATGCCTTGTACCCTCTCATCTATAAGTATGGCGCACTACATACCCATTCACAAGACTCTACTCCACGCAGCTTTAAAACTTCCTAGGACACTTTAAAAACTTAGGCTATAATACCAAGTTTTCAATGACCCAAGACTACCCCATGGTCGTCACACAGTGCTTACGGTCCCAAGGGACCATAAGCTAACCCATAAGTTGGTACCTACTATGAGAAATTCATAATATAATCATGAATTTTGAAGAATAACTGAAATGCCATAAGGTTTTAATAATGAAACAACTAGTGAATTATGAATCTAGAATAATACTGATCTCTGAATAATCTGAATAGCTAACTGTAGTGTCTAAAAATCCTCTAAGCTGAATATTATGAGTTGATGGGACAGGAACCAACTAACTATACTAACTACTAAGATAAAGACATGAAGTAATATAATCTTTCCTTGGATGATGAAGACTCACAGCTACTAATGTACTATTGATGATCTGAGGGACAAAGTGCGACTCAGGAACTGAGCGTTAGCACCAATGATATGATACATCATAGCACAAAAAAGGGTATGCGGTCAGTACTTTAAATGTACTAGTATGCTAAATGAGGTAGGCTGATATGCATGGTTTAGTGAATAGAAATATTAATAAAAACGAACTGATTATTTATGTATAACATAGGTACTGAGTAGAGAACATGAGATCTGTAGGTACTAAAACTATGAAGAAAACTATAAATACTGAGTAGGCATAAAAATCTGTAATTGCTGAAGATACGTGACAATCTATGGACACTGGGGATGCATGACCAAGCATATAACATGGACTGAGTAGAAATACTGAAAAATACTGATTTCTGTATGCATTGTCCAAACAACTCTAATACCGTATAACTGGACTTAGATTGTAACTGAGACTATATCTGAGATTATGGGAGGCATCATCTAATCGACATTCTCCAATTTTAGCTAATCGGGGTCTAACCTATAACCCCTGTTGGAAGGGTGTTAATACCATGCCACAAGTACTAACAATGGTTGTATGGATCTACTAAATAGATATAATGACCAAAGGACTAAGGGTGTCAAGCCTAAATTGATGGGTGACCCCTGCAAGATCGTCAATCCTGATATGACAGGTGACTACTTATATCCTTCGCTGTCTATATAGTTCTGGAGTATAGGGACTGCTACTAACGACTCTACCTATCTCACGGGGAAACTGCCATCCCTTCACTCTCTCGTTGCTAAATCCTAAGCCCAACTGAAAGACACTAAGATACTAGACTATTCTGAGTTGAATGACTGATATCTGACTATTCTGATAATGCTCATAACATAATCTAAATACTATTCTATAATGAACTAATGCTAGACAAAGTAGGCATCTATGGATTTTAGGTATTCAATAGCCCAGGACTCAAAATAATAATAGTAAAAGGACACTAAAGCTTGAAGGATAAAACATGAAGGCTTTCATTTAAATTAATTTTTATTCTTGGCATTTTATCAAACATTTGTAGTTCATGGTTTAAAACAATCATAGGAATATTCTAAAACATATAGAAATAGCATGAATCTAGCATAATAGAGTTAAATCGAGGTCTTGTTCAATAAATAACAACATTAAAACATGGAGGATGACATAATAACAATAATTTCATGGTAACATGGTATATGATCATAGTTCATGGAGATTCATGGGTGAAATCACAATTTAAAACACAATAACTTAAAAAGATCATAACTTTATAATTTAAAAGGGTTTCTTGGACTCCATGAATTAAAGGTATCCATGGATGAACATATAACAAACCTTAATTGATGGATTTCTTGATGTTCTTGGTGAATTCTTGAGGATTGCCTTGAATTTTAAAGCTAGGATTCTTGATTGGGTAGAATGTCTTTTGATTTGGGAGAAATTAATTAAAGAATGATTTTTAAAATGTTTTTAGGGCTTAAATATCACACCTGGGTGGACTAAAATAATGGGGAAAGGACTTTTTTTTATCCCTAAATGAAATAATAATTTTTCATCAAATTTTCTCAAAATAGGCACCTGGCGCGATGCAGTGCTATCGCACAATTTCACTGGAAACTGACAACTAGTAACTGTGGGCTTGGTGTGACACAGAGGAATCGTGGTGCCTTTTTGATTCTGAAATTCACCCTTGGCACAATGCGCCATTATCGCGACAGGACACTGTAAAAAGGACAATTGAGATTTTGGCTGACGGCGCGAAGCGGTGGTTTCATGGAGCTTTACTGGAAATTTAAAACCATCATTTATTCTAGCTCCTCCTTACGCTACGGTTTAAAGTAACAGTGTTAAATGACAAACTTAAATCGAAATAACTTCTTACTCGGTTATCGGAGTTAGGCGAATTTTTTATCGTTGTAAAGTTAATTCAATTTCCTACGCAATGGCAGGCTCTAAACTGAAAATTTATGAGTACTTCAAAAATTTAATATATTAATACTCATATATTAGGACTTAGATTATACTAAGAAAATACAGGGTATTATAGTCAGTATGTGGAATGTACTAGTATGCTCGATGCGGTAAGGTTAAATACAAGGGTTCATATATATGTACAATAACTAACTGAGTGATATAGAGTAACTGAATATGAGAATAAATGGATAGCTAAAACTATTGTAAATAATGAGTATGCAATACTGTGAATATGCGTGTATGCTGTAACAGAGCGTTTACTAAAGCTGAGTTTTAAGTTCTGATAATTGAGTAACTTATATCTGATATTATTGATAACTGAGTTACTGAAACTGATTGACTATATCTGATAGTCCTAATTCTGTAGAACTAAACTAAGTTCTATTCTGAGTTTGAAATTGAGACTATGGGAAGTAATCATCAAACTGACATGCCCCATTTCTGAATAGATTTGGGGTCCAACCTGTATCCTTAGCTGGAACGGTGTCAGTATCATGCCACGGGTAAAGACACTGAAGTTTTACCCTCATCTGGCAGGTACTCTAATGAGAATGGTGGAACCCTCAACTGGTAGGTTAAAATACCTTATCAACCCTCAACTAGCAGGTTGATGCCTCAGCCTACACTGGCTACATAGTTCTGGAATGCAAAGACTGCTTCTAAACATCACACCCTACACTGGTAGGTGAGCTCCCACCCTTCGGTTTACTCGGTGATAAATCCTACTCCCAACTTGAAGAGACACTAAAATGATTATGCTGAGCTGAACTAGACTGATACTGAGTTTTGTAATTGACTGGGATCACTGAGTTCTGTTAAATCGTTGAGTACTACTGTTTTGTGTCATAACTGTGACTATTCTATAACTACTATAACTCTTGGTAAACAACTAGATTTTCTAGTATTAAATACCCACAGTACTCGATAGCATGAAAAGTAAGGCATAGCATGATCATTAGAAACATAACCATGTACATTTGTCCATAATTTGTTCATAGAGACATTTTATCAAACATGTGTAGAGCATAAGCTTGTACATATACTAGCATGTCATAATTTCACCATTCAATGCACATGGACATTCTATCAAACATTTGGGGAGCACAACTTAATGCACTTAATCATGGATATCATATACACATTTCAACTACAATGTCCAGACTTGCAAATTTAAGGATTATAACATAGAAATTACACAATTCAATATACATGTTATTTCAATTTCATGTAAACAACAATTAGTCATGGATTAAAACTCAATTAATGTCAGAAAAATGAATACAATCTAATTTCAAGCATGTAATTTATAAATCAACAATCTCATGGTTTTAAAAATGGATTCTTGGACTCTATGGATGAAAGGCACATTGGGCACAGTTTGCTCAATTAATTATGGGTTTGTAAGGGTATTTAGGTCCTTGCCCCTCATCTAGTTCAGCTAAAACACAAAATTTAATATTTTAAAGGGCTAAATATACTCATTATCTCACAAACACTCTTAAGAACAAGCCCTAGTTTCATCAAGCTCAAGATCAAGTCCCAAGAATTCACCAGATTTCCCACAAAATTAACAATCAAGGTATATCAGGTGTTCATCCTTGGGTTTCCTTCCACCCTTAGGGTTCAAGAGACCTTTTCAGAACTTCAATTATGATTTTCATTTTCTGAATTAAATTATGCCCATGTTTGATTTTTGTATAGATTTTAAGTTGAGATCTTTTATGAGTTCCAGGAAATTATATTAGTATGTGCGTTGAATTATGAATAGTTTATGTCAAAACCCTTGATTTTCATGTTTAAGTTATAGTCATGATGCTTATGTGTTGTTCATTATTATGTGCATTGATTATGCTCCCCAATAGTTTGATAGAATGACCATGTTAATTGAATAGTGAAATCATGACATGTTAGCATGTGTTCTCAATCATGTACAGGTCTATGACCTCCAAGAGTTTGACAAAATGACTCAATAAATGAATTGTGAATAATTGACTATTGGTATGCTTTCAAGATTTGCTATGTTTTAATCCACTATGCTATCGATTCTTAGGGTATTTATTACCCAAAATCTAGCTATTTACTTAGTTGTAGTAATAATATAATCATTCCAGTAAAGGTCAAGAACCGTAGTACTCAGTTAGTTAACAAAACTCAGTGAACTCAGTCCAGTTCATTCAGTCAACATAATCAGTGTCGGTTCAATCAAGCCTAGTACAATCTAGTGACCAGTTCAGTTTTGATTCAGTTGGGAGTAGGATACAGCACCAAGCAAACCTAGGGATGGAGGCATTCTTTCCAACAGAGGGTTCGACCCTTAGTATCCCTGCATTACAAAACTACGTAGCCAGCGTAGGGTAGGTCCTCCTCCTGTAAGACTAAGGTTGACGTAATCATATATATATATTTCATGAGTCTTCCTGCCAGATTAGAGTTGACCCAGCATTGTTAGTATCCCGTGCTAAGGTGCTAACACCCTTTCAACTAGGGTCACAGGTCAGACCTTAACTCTGCCTATAATTGGGGTATGTCGGTTAGATAATAACTCCTATAATTATAATTTTAGTTTCAGTATTCAGTAAAGAACTCAGAAAGTTCTACAAAACCATGGCTATCCGTTATCAGTTACTTAGCTATCAGAATTCAGTACTTCAACTCCTGCCTAAACTTTCAGCTGTTAGAATTTAGTTATTGGAACTCAACACATCAATTTCAGTCTAATTCAGACAGACATTATATACGAAGTATTGTATATTCAGTATGTTTGATAGTTATAGTTTTGTAAGTACTCTCATCCAGTTGCTTCGTGTTGTTCATTAAGTCAGTTATCATCTCATGCATATGAACCCATGTATATCAGCCTACCTCTCTTAGCATACCAGTACATTTCATGTACTGATGCATACTCTTTCTTTGTGCTATGATGTCTCATTTCATAGGTTCAAACGCTCAGGTTCCTAACCTTACTTAGTAGCTCAGGCTATCAGGAGCAGTTATAGTAGTGAGTCCTTATCTATCGAGGATATTATTTTATTTCAATATTACAGCAGATCCAGCATGTTCAGTAGTAAAAGTTAGCTGGGGACTTATCCCGTCAACTCCATATTCTGACAGTTGAGGCTTTCAGACTAGCACAGTCAGTTATTCAATTTTTAGATGTTATTAACAGTACACTCATTTATTATTTTAGTTATATTGAGAATCCTATAGCATTTTGAGTTATACTTTCGCAAGTATATTTGTTATTATTATTCAGTGCTCATAACAAGTACCAGTCATGGGTTATCTTGTGATCCTCTGGGTCGTAAGCACCTTTTGATGCCCAAGGTGTAGACTCAGTGCGTTACATTGAGGAACTCAATAGGAAGAACTGCTTCTTCACTCAATAGGTGTAAGCATTGCTCGGGTTCAGGAAATAGATGAACCAACTCCCTTTCCATTTCTAGATTACTAGCTTTTCAAACCTGTGCCTATAAATTTAGAAGCTAAGATCGAGTAAGTAGAACATAAGAAATAAAAAAGCAAACTAAAACCATGACAGTTGATAATTTATAAGTGCCCAACAACGATGTAAAAATCTTGTTACGCCCAAGTGCACACACAATTTACGCAGTACACCAGGTAGTAAAATGGACTTTAAAAGCCAATTATCAATCCCACAGGGACTTGTGTTAAACAACTATCCAATTGTAGTTCTACAATTATGATTAAACAAGTGCTAAGGTAACTAAAAGAGTTTGCAAAGTTAAAATGTAAAGTAAATGTAAACAATGTAGCAAGCTAAGGTATTGAAAAATTATAGAGAGAAACACAAGGCTAAGGCACTACAAACAATCGTACTAAGATATATAACTTCATTGGTTAGGTTAATTATCTTGGATATTATTCCACGGGGTTGATATAATGAATATGTCCTTCTGAACCTCTAATGAACTATCTAACATAGCCCCACAACTACATTATTGAGCGGAGATGCAAGAACTAAGTGAAATATATTCATATTTCATCCCCTAATTTTATCAAAATAGGTCAAGCAAGTATATTCCTGTCCAAATTTCAAATCCTAACATGATTCAGTTGAGAGATTATGATCCTATTATATCTAGCCCACGTTCTATCCTATCCCTCTTTTTTCTAGGATCATGATAGAATTAAATATATAGTCTAAGTGTCGGAAATCCTTCAATTAGTTAACAAAAATATAAATTAACAACCAATAATGATAAATAACAAAAACCAATTCAATTCATAACAATTGTAATCATGGTCTTGGCCTTGACCTCGAAAAAGGGTGTTTAGCCACTCATGGACATATACGTAATCACAATAGATGAATTCATGTTATAATTCATAAATTATATTAATTAAAGAATTAAAAACCTAATTTCATCCTTCAATTTTTTTAATGTCCCAAGTACATCCAAGGTCGTTACATAAGAGTTTAAGTGTCCTATTTATAGTAGGACCAAAGCTACTGATTTTGACTCAGCCAATGTAACACACCCTTATTGTGTGGCCTAAGGTATGGGGAGCGTTTGTATCATAGTGATATACTGTAAATAATATTTTTTTATGAACCCAATGGGATGGCGTGGCATGGCCCTAAAGTGGTGCCTAAGGTCCGTGTTATGCCAATGAGTACCGAAATTCCAGATTTGGTCGCATTGTATCCTATGTGCTTGGTTCTTTGTTCCATGCTTTGTGGTGACTTTTTATCTAGATTTCAAGGTTTTTTATTAACCATATATAATATTTATCAACTAAAAACATATCCTTCATCATAAAACACTACAAATTATATCTCAAAACACTATCAATTCCAACACGAAGAACTAGGAATGAATATAGCTCAATCTAAGAGTACTAGTTTTCGTGTTTGAAATTTTAAATTAATGTTTTTTGTCTTAGACTTTTTTGGTTGAACATTAAACATTATAAAGCAGTTATTCCACATATAATTACACAATTATACTCTTACTAACTCACTACACACACTAGAATCCATCAAGATAAACTAGCATAACACATAGCTCAAGCTAGTAACACTAGGTTTCTCGTCTAAAATCTAAGTTACCACATTGATTATAAAATTTTTTAAACACACCTTGAGCATTATAATAATGTATTTTAACACTTAGATACTTAACTATATCATTAAAAACTTATTAAGCACACAAGAAGTCCTCAAAATAAGATAAAACAAGGATATATAATGATACTTAGGTGCATAAATCCACCTTAGATTAAGCAGTATCCCTCCAATCTAAGATCCCCATATTCTAGTCCTTGATTACCCTCCTTATGTTATGATAGTAAAGATTAAAGCAGCTGTATAATTGTTTGGAAAGAAGAGAGTGGACGATCCTTATTATGAAAAAAATATGGTGTGGTTATTCTATCTAAGGTAAAATTAAAGGATGAAGATGGAGGCTAGGATTTATTATAAATGTTTATCTGAGATTAGGGAGTCTCTTTGTAGTAGTTTATGAGATTGAAATTGGTAGAGATGCTAGGGAAGATGGGAAAAGTGTTAGATAGTTTGGAGAAGTCTATAAAGTGGTTATAGTTCTAGGCTTGTGTTAAAGTACATGTGGATGAATGCATCATACTCTAGTAGCTTCATAAATAAGAACTTGGTGTTAGTTGATTGAGGTGGTAAGAAGAATTAGTATTCTTGGTGTAAAATCTTTTGAGGATATTAGAAGCCCATGGTTTAAGCTAATGTTATTTCATTACATGTAACACCTTGTACCACTAAGTTAGGTTTGAACATTGTGCTAATATGCAGTCAGACACAGAGTTTAACGACTGCTTCTACCCTTGTGATGATGATAAGTTATGGCGGATAATTTTTTGGTTGATGATCTCAGTAAAAGGTGATTTTTAGGAGATAGTTTTTATTTCTATGTCTTAAAGAGGCCAAGTTCATGTCCTTATATGAGTCCTTCATGTATGTGATAGCTATATGTACTAAAAGATCGTGGTTCCACATTTCATAGTGTTGAATTTTAGTTCCTTAGTGTTTGTACGATTTAGTTCTTACTTGTATATGTAGCACATATAGCCCAAAGATATCTTGGTTTACCCCATTCATATGTACATTCTAGCTTTCACTTTTATTTAAGGAAGAATGATCCTAAAAGGGAGAGACTTAATGCCTCCAAAAATTTTCTGATGATTTTTGTAGTTTTCGAATACTATGGGCTTAGTAGATTAAGTCTTTTGACCCTTTGAAAGGTTGAGAATCATTTGAGTTGTGTTTTGGTACTTGAAATTATGTTTGGCATCAACGAATAGTGCAATGTGCTAGACACGGGGGTCCTTACATTAGGACTTATGCCACAAGGAAAATTTTTGGGGCTAATTGTTATCATCCATACTTGATGGCACACTTCACAGGGCAGGGTTGCACAATATGAGGTGTACCCTATCCTCCTCTTCCCAGTTGGGAAATCATTGTTTAAAGTAAGGGCACATTGATTTTTTACCTCTACAAAACCCTTTTTCCACGACCGTAAATCCGTATAATGTATCATTATCAATGATTTGTCAAATTATTTTCTCATTCACTCTTATCTCTCAAATCCTAAGACAAACACGTCTCTCAAGAAGTAAAACATAGGGTTTTGTACAAGGTTCATTTCATTTCTCCTTCTGATTCTTGTCCTAATGTTAGGTACGTAAGAATTTAATGAGGAAAATCTTTTCAGATTCATGTCATGATTTTAATGGTTAAGCTATTTGAGTTTAAAGTTAGGGGTTCCAAAACCCCAAATACCTTCATTTTATTTCTTCAAGTCTTGTAATATTCTTTGAAATATTTTCCATGGAACGTACACTATTTTGTGAAAATTAGTTTTAGAAGTTCAAATTTAGGGTTTTAAGCTCATGCACATAATTTTACTTATTTTATAATTCAGGTTGATATTATTGATGCTTAAACTTGTAAAGCTATAGTTTTATATTAAAGTGAGAGATAATAAACTATTAACCCTTCAAATTATAGTCAATTTTTATATGACACACCTCCCCCAAACTATTTTTAAGTGTGATAAATATATCCTTCAGTGCTGACGTACACCACAACCTAATTTAATTAGTTGTGTAAATATACATGTCATCACATGTATAAATGTTTTAAAGGTTTTAATTATTTATTCTTATTTTCTTTATCTGATATTCAAAATAAGTCAATACACGTAATTTTAATTATTTTTCTTTGCATTATACTAAAAACTTTCTCAAATGAATGTAATTTTGTTATTTCTTTTTGCCTTGAATTTCATATTTTTAAAATTTTTCTTGCCATCTTATTTTTTTTGTATTTAAAATATTCCCAAATACATAGAATTTTTTATTTCCATTTTCCTTCTGACTTTTCTTGTATTTAAAATTTTCTCATATACATGTAATTTTTTTAATTTTGTTTTTCAGGAATTCATTATATTCTTTAACTTTTATTTATTCTTTTACTTTTCTTTACCTTTCCTTTGAATTTAATTTTAAAATTAGTTGCAATGCTTTGTATTTAAAATAAACTAACATTGGACTAATAGGAAAGAAAAGTGAAGAAAATGAAATAAAAAGGGTTAAAACAAAGGAAACTTTTGTTTATCTTCTTAATTTTTTAAAAACATGTAATTTTTCAAATTAATTAAAACTTGAAAGATAATAAAATTAATGTAAAATAAAGAAAACATAAAAAAGTTTAAAGAAAGGTAAATTATCACATATATAAGGTTTTCTATTTATAATTATGTTTACTACTTAATTAAAAAATGTCCATTTAAAAAAGGACATGTGTTCATTATTGATTAGATTTCTGCCTTATTTTCGTCTGTCACATGCTTTCAAGAGCGTGAACACAATTTTTGTGACCACATAACCACAAAATGATGTATTTATTAATGTTTAAAATTGTTTAGGAGTTAATAGGATCCCTTTGAAGTTTAGGTGTGCTATAATAATTTAAGTTATAATTGTGGAGAGGGGAGGGAAAATAGTGTCTTATCACTAAAAGTTAAAGTCCTTTTAACTTATTGATATTCTGGTGTATGATGGAAATAGTTTAGGAATTTAAAAGGTTCATCTTGTAATTCTTTTCAAATTTAGACATGCTTTTATGATATTCCCTTGAATCTTATTTCACAACATGTTTTACGAAAAGAGCTCTTTACAATGTAGTTTAAATAATTTTTATGAACTCATAGAAGAGTTGATCTTGAGCACAATTCTTGAAAGAAAGATTTTGTTTAAATATTTACACTTTACTTTTATATAGACAAAAATTTATATATTTATAAGCGTATGATTATTTAGATAGTTTTGGGAGTATTATTTAGTATTCATGCCTCAAAACTACGTTGTCATTATAGGTTTAAGTATTGCACAAAAGTTGGGTGACTCCTCTTATCCAAAGAGGCTTATTAATGGATACACATATAAATAAAGAGGCTCTATGACACAGAAACTCTTAGAGCAACCCTACCGAATGGTTTAGGTATTTGACATCATGAGCTCAAATGATGTATATCGACCATAAGAAGTTTACACTTAAATAAACTTATATTGTTCTATTTTAAATTTATTTGGTTATTTATAAAAGCATAGATATTATAATTCTCTTTCAAAAATGCAGCTTTAGACATAATTAAGTTTCTATTTAAAGATATCATTTTATTGAACAAGTATTGATAGACCCCTCTTTGAGAAATATTTATGCTTTATGACTTAACTTTCTTTTCCTTATTTTCAAGAAAGACCATTTTGATTTACAACCTTTAGTTTGAAAATGAGTATTGTTTTCAATGTTTTACTTCTAACTCCTTTAAAATTCAGTATTTTGATTTAGCTTATGAATTCAAATAATATGATTTAGTCATTGAGCATTTAAGCTAATAAGAATTCATCTTAGTTTTATAGATTTCTTGCTACTTAGGCCTCAGTTTTTATTTTTGTCATCAAGGTACTATTTATACCTTGCTATACACAGTTGTTTAGTACCTTTTAGAATTATAATATTATCATATGCAATTTTTATCTTGCATATCAATATATTTAATTGTATTAACGCTTTTCCTGCACTACATTATTTCATGATTTTGCTTACCAATATGCTTGTACGTAATAAAACTCTTTAGTAGACTTCATTCATCAATTTTGAGTAAGTTGTCATTGTTCTAGATGGCATATTAGTAGTCACTTTACGAGTTTATTTTTTCTCCATAACGTAGTCATATTTAGTTTATAGTAGAGGCTTCATAAATAGACAATCAACTTGTGTTAGATGTAATTAGTTTTCAAAGACTCATTGTCTTATTTATGAAAATTTTATTTTATCTTTTATTAAAAAATGATAGAATATTTTTTTATCTCCAACATCAGTATCATTCAAAACATTCTATAGTTATTTCATACAAGATTATAGTTTCTTACATGGTTGAGACTTTGAACATGACACTAAATATATCATACCAGTCCCTAATCCTATAGTACATTCTATGAAAAGTCCTACAAAGGTCATGTTCAATATATCCAAAGATAGAACCATAGAGAATAAGGTTCAACTAATCGTATTGTACCTTTATTATTTGAACCTCTTTGTTAGTGTGAGCAAATTTGATAGTATGTCTGTAATGACCCTCTAGGATATTTTTTATTTTTTTGCTTTTTATATGCTTAGATTTTTCTATAGTTATCCAGGTCATTTTAACATATTTAGACTGAGATATTGGTTCTTGAAAAGTTTGTTTAATTTTTACAGTAATTTTCTTATTAATGGGCTTCCATAGTTGACAAAATAGTCTTGGACCAAAACTTTGGTTAAATGTCCTTGGATAAAATTCGGATAATTTTGTTAGCCCTAAAATGACAATTTTAGGCTAGGAAGACCTTTGATTTGTGTCTCGAGGATTTCAAGCTAAATTTGGGTATTGGATAAAATTAGTAAAAGTGGAACATTGGGCACAGGACCTATTTTTTGTTGAAACAACCTCTTTTTGAAATTTGAATGGTTTCATTGAGTTTGAAATTCTAAATTTAGGTTTGATAGCATAGCTCATTGGTGTTATGAGAGAACAAACAAATCCCTAGCACCCTATTAGAGTCCACTTTTACTCACAAAAATTTTATGTGCCAAAGTACCTGGTGTAGTTGCTTTAGTGAAATAGCAACTTTGATGTATGGGCACTACTTAAGTGGTAGTTGGGCATCTCACTAAGGGCCGCTTAAGCGAATGCTGGTCACTTAAGTGATGACCTATTAAGCAACCACTATTGGTGTTATATATATTTTTCTCCTTTTTTCATCTCATTAATATAAGTTTTTACACCCTAGATATTATTTGGGTGCTTAGGAATTAGTGGGAAATTGCTAATGAAGTTGCGGCTACATTGGGGATATTAAAGTTATCATTTTTCTCCATAATTTACCCGTAAGTTCCTAACCTAACTTTAAAGCTAATTATCTATTTGGTTCTTGATTTTTCTACTATTATTGGTACTATTTTGGGGATATCACTAAGC
The DNA here is from genome assembly GCF_002878395.1 of Capsicum annuum. Lineage (NCBI taxonomy): Eukaryota > Viridiplantae > Streptophyta > Magnoliopsida > Solanales > Solanaceae > Capsicum > Capsicum annuum. The sequence goes on along the minus strand of NC_061117.1, from coordinate 84,873,195 downwards.
TAAGATTATGTTCAATTTTTTGGTGAGTGATCCTTGAGCTAAGAGGGACCTAGTGACAGAAAATTCTCACTTTTATTTGTCGGTCCTACTATTTGATTTTTAGCTCAATTTCTTACCCGAAGCATAAATTCAAAATATCAGTATTATTACTCTTGTCTTGACACCTAGATTATAATTTTGATTGTATGGGAATGGTCAGAGGTTTTTTAGAAGGGAAAAGCTTCGATATAGAGGAATTCTTGTGCTTTCAGTAGTGTCTAGGTAGGTTAGGCTTATCTCTTATTCTACTTTATTTTTTTAAGGTATTGGTATGATATTATGATAATTATTAGTGGTTTTATATGACTCAGATACCCATTTGATAGCTCCTGATTAAAATTTAAGTGGCCGTATGATGAAGTTTAGCCTCACTTCTCCGTTCAGAGATTGACCTACCTTAGATAGGACCTTGGGATTGGATTTAGAATCTTAACAAAGTTTTAGGTAAATATTTTCGTTAGTTTGGGATTTTGGGGCTTGTAGTTGTCCTAATCTCTCTTCATAGGGTAGGTTTTATAACAAAACAACCTCTTTTGACCTAAAGAGACTGGCTATTGAGATTGGGTTGAGTTTATTGTTATATTATGCTTGTAAGCCTTGGTATAATTTTAGCCTTAAGTCATGATTTTTTGCTTAATAAATAGAACTTTGCATTACTCTAATAAGTTTGGCCTTCAAGAATGTAAAAATGGGCTAGATAGACTTGGTATAAATCATAACTCTAGATTATTACTACCTATTATATATTTAGTTCTGATTCAAGTTCGACAATTGGTGTATGGTTTATTACTTATTCATTCCAATTTGAGTCGGGCATTAATTATTATTGAAATATAGTTTAAAATCTAGTTGGAGGACCTGTATGGGTTATGGTTATGGTTGGAGGAAGAATATATGGTACACTTATCGCACATCTTGGCTTGCTTTTACTTTTATTACAATTATTCTTGACCTTATATTAATATTAATCCTTGCTTGTACTCAGAGTTCTATGGGGGCTTTATTGAGTTTATTTTTCTTGTTTTTACCTTTTGGGCTTATGAAGTTCCAGTTAGGTTATATCTACGCATTTATTTCCATTTTGGAGTTATTTTCATAAGGATTCTGCATTTCCTTAGCATAGCCATGATTTTCCATTTTACCTTCTTTTATTGCCTCTCAGTATTGGTTCACACTTTATTTTACTTTTACTTTAGTTGAGCTCAGTCGGCCTATGATGCTTACTGAGTACCTCATATTTTTGTACTTATAGTAAGCTTTTGCATCTTTTTACTTAATGCAGATTTGCGTATGAGAAATTAACATTGATACTGACTCAAGTAGAGCTGCTAAACAAAGATTTGGGTAAGCTTTTAGTGTTCATAGCTGCTCTATCTCCTTTTATTTTAATACTAGTCTTACTTAATATATCCGGAGACTACACTCTATATTTAGGCATTTTTAAAGTATTCCTTATGTATAGTGGCTTTTGTATGAGCCTTACCTGGTGTTAGGGGATTCATATTTTGTAACGACCCAAAATCACCTCCCGGGATGTCATATGGTCCTTAGGGATACAAGTAGCTCCAAGATAACCCTTTGGGCCTATCACTTCTCATAATACTTATTCAAGAAGGAATATATAAAACACTGGCACTGTCATATCAAATGAAAAAGAAATACAGAGATAATACTCAGTCCAAACGATTGCAATACCAGAAATCCCAACGCAACCACAGTCAATAACTAGAGTTGTTGGGATAGGTCCCCAACTGGCTCAAACTGAACTGAAAGTAATAACATAAACACTCGAATACTAAAATGTCCAAAGATAGGTCCTTAAACCTTGAGGACTCACCAATGTTGAAATGTAGACAAAGGTACTCAGGAATCATGAACGAGGCTGGGACTGAGCACCTAAACCCACATTATAAGATAATATAGCACATAGACGTATATGTGGATTAGCACTACGGAATGCACTGAGTATATGGGATGTTTGAATTTACATAAAACAATATCAATATTCTTTAATCAAATCATTCATGCTATAGGAGTGACTCACATGGCTTGAATAAGTCAAAATGCATAGCTCATAAATCATTTATGACGAAACATGTACCACAAATCTAGTGAGTCATTATACTTTAGCTTAAAAATCTGCACAATTCTCTTATTCTCATTACTCATAGGATGAAGGAAGCTTTAAACAATACTTTCAACTCATGCATATATCTCATGGAGAGTACAACTTCTTTATTGCTCAAGAACTTGTAACTCTTTTGAACTCAATCACTTGGAACTAGAAATCATATGAGATTGGTTTAAAAATTGATGATCAACTCTTATTAGTAGAGAAAACTGCTTAATTCTTTGGAAAATACTCAAAAGAATTTCATTCACTTTAGAAAATATCTCATCTCAAAGATTTAGGGAAAATATTCTATCTCAATGGAAAATACTTTAGTTTAGGGAGGTTCTCTTAACTGACATAAACCATGTGAGCTACATGGAGTTCAATGTCTTGTCCTCCTATGGAAGAAACCTCACGTTGGGGAAAGGAATCATAGTCTTGCCAAGGAGTATAACCTCAACTCAGTGATAACTTATCTCGGCCTCAGGCCCAATCATCTTAGCTTTAAGCCCCAAATCTTAAACCTATGATGGCACATAGTTATGGGGTAAGAAACAGTAGTAACATACGAAACTCGGTGCTAAAAAGTACTCCCTTTACTTTATATCACTCATCTCATGAAAATCCACTTTAAAAATAATCTCATGGTTCATAAGAACCCAACAATCAAATCTGTAATCTCATGTAGTCGAGCGAATTTCAAAACTCTATGGCCATTAGATAAAAGCATTTCTCAATGAATCACAACATCCTTAAATCATGGGTGCCTATAGCATAATAGTTCATAAAATTGTAAATCTCAAATAGGGTTTAATGATCCATAATTCAATCTCAAGTAAAAACTCATCAAAATAAATAATAGATAGCTTATAGATTCATAATTCATATAGATATCTGGAAGTTACAACAATTTGTCTCAAAATATCAAGATACTCATATACTTCAATTTCTAGAAAATTGAAACTCCTAAATTCTCAAGGAGCAACAACATAGGGTATAAACACAACTTTAATTTCTTAAGAAAAACATGCAAAATCATGTTATTTGACTTTCAATTCTTCGGGAACATCAAGATATTGCAATCAATAACAATGGGTGAAAAATCCTAATTCAAAATCATGTAAAATCTCATAGGTTGCAGAAAATTATAGTTTAAATAAGCCTATGGTCACAAGGGTGAAAGGATTACCCTTGTTCAAAACCCCACATACCTTAGATTATGAAATTGGATGAACAAACTTGCTTCAAACTCTTTTTCTTACTCTTGAGAGAGGTTTTTTGAAACCCTTGAACTTGCAAAACTCAAATCCCAACTCAATTTGTAGAATATATGGTAAGTTCTTGGATTTCTTGGAGAAGGGTTTTAGATTTGATCTTGAAGGAGAAATCCTAGATCTCTCGTATTTTTGATGATTAATGAATCTATTTTCTTTCCTTAGATATTTTGGTTGATAAAATAATGGAAAAGACCAAAAATCCTTTTTAAAAATGAGTTAAACATACTGAACGGGGGCTGCTATGGTCGAAGCGACAGTCCGCCGCTAGTCTGATGGTCTGTCAGATCGTTCATCACATGTCGGTCCGAAAAAGAACACACTGCGTTGGTGTGATGGTCGAAGCGATGATCCATCATAGTCTTGATGGTACGTCAGATCGCCCATCGTACGTTGGCCAGGATGAGACCACACTACCTCAGCGGTGTTGGTCTCATCAACATTCCATCGCAGCCTAGATGATCCGCCATCCTTGCTGTCACACTTGGGCCAGGAAAGGGTGTTACCACCTTGGTTGCGATGGTCCAAGAGATGGTCCATCACAAACTCGATGGTCCGTCTGATCGTCCGTCGCACCTGGGTGGTTCAAACAACTCTCAGTAAAATGGCCATAACATCTCACCCCGATACCGGGTTTTGACAAAATTGGTATCGTTGTAAAGCTAATTCAATTCTCTACACTATAAGAAGTCATTTTCAGGAAAATTCAACAAGATTAAAACACTAATAACTTATGAATTATCTTCTCAATCTTTTAAGGCTGGAATTACACTTTACTTGACATGCACTAAGGCTCGGACTACGAGGGAACTTTGTGGGATCTTATAATATCTCCCCCTTGGAAATATTCATCCTTGAATGTCGCTAGTTAGACTACGAACACAGGAAAAATAGAGCACACAAAGATAAAGCAATTTTCTAAATGGCTCAAAATATTTCTAAACTCTTGAATACCTCAGAAATTGCAAGAACTCATGCAAGAATAGATTTATAGCATAACTTTAGATTTAGAAGGGCTGAATTAAGGGGGAATAATACCTTCGAATCGATTTGAATTCGCAGAAAAGAGGTGCGGTAACTTGGCTCGCATATCTGTTTCTACCTCCCAAGTAGACCTCAACTGACTGGTTCCTCCATAACACTTTGACCAAGGGAACAGCTATGTTCCTCAGTCTACGAATCTGAAAATCTACAATCTCAATAGGAATCTCATTGAATGAAAGACTGTTCTGAATATCAGCACTCTCTGAAGGATCTTCCATAATGGAATTACTAATATGCTTCTTAAGCATGGAGACATGAAAAATAGGATGAACGGCTGACAACTCTGTGGGAAACTCCACCTCATAGGCTACTTTTCCAACACGACTCAAGACTCTATATGAGCCAACATAACAGGGACTAAGCTTTCCCCTTTTACCAAACCTCTTCACTCCTTTCATGGGTGAAATCTTCAAGTATACCAAATCACCTACCTCAAACTCAAGATCTCTTTTCCTCATATCAGCATATGACTTTTGATGACTCTAAGTCATTTTTAATATCTCTCTAATCAACTTAAATTTATCCATATCTTCAAACACTGCATCAGTCCCAATCAAGGTAGTTTGACCATTTCAAACCAACCTATTGGTGATCTACATCTTCTACTATATAAGGCATCAAATGGTTCCATCCCGATGCTAGCATGGTAACTATTGTTATAGGCAAACTCTATCAATGGAAAAAGCTCATCCCAACTACCTTCGAAATCAAGAGCACACGCCCTTAATATATCTTCTAGGGTATGAATGGTCCTCTCAGCCTGACCATCTATCTGTGAATGAAAAGCAAAACTCAAAAGAACTTAGGTACCAAGACCGTGATGAAATGCCCTCTAAAACTAAGATGTAAATTGAGTACCCCTATCCGAAATGATAGACGAGGGAACTCCGAGTAGCCTGAGTAACTCCTGCATATATAATCTAGAATAATCCTCAGCTGTATAGGATGTATGCACGGGCAAGAAGTACACGGACTTAGTCATCCTTCTACAACAACCCAAATAGAATCATGAAGATGACGCGAAAGAAGTAAACCAGTCATGAAGTCCATATTCACCACCTCCTACTTCCAAGTGGGTATACCTAACTCTTGCATTATACCACAAGGCCTTTGGTTCTCTACCTTAACCTGTTGGCACGTTTCACACTTTGCTACAAACTCAGTTATGTCCTTCTTCATACTATTCCACCAATAGATTTCCCGCAAGTCACGATATATCTTGGTAGTGCCGGGATAAATAGAATATCGTGCGCCATGCACTTCAGCCATTATCCTCTGCCTCAGATTATCAACACATAGAACGCAAAATCTACCCTGCAATCTCAACATTTCATCTCCCCCTTGGGAGAAAACCTCCACCGTTTGATCCTTAACTGCCTCCTTCAGTCAGACCAAACTAGGATCTCTATCTTGCTTCTCCTTTACATCCAAAACTAAAGAGGGTCCCAAACTACTTTGCACCAAAGTACTTCCCTCAGCTGAATCAAGCAAGCTAACACCCAATCTAGCCAGAAAATGCACATCACGAGCTAAATCTTTCTTACCTTCCTCTACATGAGCAATACTACCCATATATAATTTGCTAAGGGTATCCGCGACTATATTGGCCTTGCCCGGGTGATACAACATACTCATATCATAGTCTTTTAACAACTCTAACCAAATCCTTTGCCTAAGATTCAACTTGCTCTGAGTAAACACATACTACAGGCTCTTATGATCAGTAAACACATCAATATGAACACTATAAAGATAGTGTCTCCAGATTTTAAAAGCAAAGACCACAGCAGCTAACTTAAGATCATGGGTTAGGTAATTCTTCTAATACAACTTTAACTATCTAGAGGAATAGGCTATGACCTTAACTCTTTGCATCAAAAGACAACCCAAACTAACTCTAGAGGCATCAGAATACACCACAAAACCATTTGTACCATCAGGCAAAGTCAACAAGGGGCTGAAGTAAGTCGAATCTTCAACTTTTAAATACTCTTCTCAAAGGAATCTTACCATAGGAACTTAACTTTATTTTGGGTTAATCGAGTTATGGCAGATGCAATAAAAGAGAAACCTTCAACAAAACTATGATAGTAGCCCGCTAGACCCAAGAAACTTCTAATGTCAGATGAAGAGATAGGTCTAGGCCAATTTCTTACAACTTCTATCTTTTGGGGATCAATTCTAATACCTTCGGCTAAAAAGTATGACCCAGAAAGGATACAGACCTTAGCTAAAATTCACACTTTCTGAATTTGGTGAACAACTGGTGACCTCTAAGAGTTTGCAAGATAATTCTAAGGTGATCTGCATGATCATGCTCACTGCGGGAGTAGACAAGGATGTCATCTATGAACACTATGACAAACATATCAAGGTATTGCTTGAAAAATCGATTCATGAGGTCCATGAAGGATCCTGGGCAATTGGTTAGCCTGAAAGACATAACTAGAAACTCAAAGTGACCGTATAGGGTTCGGAAGGCTATCTTTAGAATATCACATTCCCTCACGTTAAGCTAGTGATAGTCGGATCTAAGGTCTTTCTTGGAGAAATAACTTGTACCTTGCAACTGGTCAAAGAGGTCATCAATTCTTGGAAGAGGATACTTACTTTTTACTGTGACCTTGTTAAGCTAACGATAGTCAATCCATATATGCAAAAAACCATCTTTCTTTCACATGAATAGAATAGGTGTGCCGTAAGGAGAAATATTAGGCCTTATGAAACCTTTGTCTAAAACATCTTTGAGATGATCTTTCAACTCCTTAAGCTCTGCTTGTTACATACGGTATGGTGGAATATAAATGGGATAAGAGTCGGGAAGAAGATCAATCTCAAATTCTATCTCTCTATCGGGAGGTACCCTTCAGATATCTTTCAAAAAAACATCTGGAAACTCGTTAACAATATCGACTGACTGAATAGTTGGAGCCTCAGACTTAGTGTCTTTGATTCTAACTAGGTGATAGATGCAACCCTTGGATATTAACTTTTTGTCTTTGAGATAGGTGATAAAATGACTCTTGGGAGATACCGAACTCCCCGACCACTCAAAAACTGGTTCATTAGGAAACTAAAACTTGACCACATGGGTACGATAGTCTATAGATGCATAACAAGAATGAAGCCAATACATACCTACAAAAAGGTAAAAAAATAACCATGTCTAACTCTAGTAAATCAGTAAGTATGACTTTATGAAGAATAGTAACAAGACAATCTCTATATACTTACTTAGCAACAATTGACTCCCATATTGGTGTTGAGACTAGAAAGGCTTATGAAACTTTTTAGGACTTATTTTAAAATTCACAGCTACAAGTAGGGTCACATAAGAGAGATTTGACCCTGGGTCCAATAACATAACAACATCGGAAGAGTCCTCTAGCTCTTGATGGGAAAGAAAGGCACATAATCTACTTTGGCTCTGACCATTAGTAGTGCTAGATAAAGCCCCTTGAATAAGGGTGGGATGAGGGACAGAAGCTGGTGTACTAGTAGTGTGTGCCTGAGGTCGGGCATCTCTGGTCCCTGCCTACCATGCAGACAATCTCTAAGTCTGTGGCCCATCTTGCCAAAACCCAAACAACCCCTCAAATTTGTGAAACACTCATCGGGATGATCCCTACCATAATTAGTACAAAAAAGATAACGGGGTCTGTTACTATCACTGTTCTGCGACCTAGACATAAAATACCTGCCTCCTTGCACCTGTATGCCTTTAGGCATGGAAGCACTACCTGATGAAGGCACTAGAATAGATGGACATGTCTAAATCTGAGTGTGGTTTCCACATGGAACCTACGCTAAGTATATCATACTGCTTTGATCTAGCCCTCTTGTTACCCCTAACTCTGTCTCTCTCTCTAATCTTATCTGCGTCTCTATCTGCTATGCATGCATCACCAACCTAGACAGATCTATATCCCTATGAATCATTATAGTCCTACACTCTTTCAGCATTAAACCAAAAACACCTATCACGAACATGCTCATAGTAGCTCGGGTGTTAGAAATCAAATCAGGAGCATACTTGTCCAACTGGTTGAACATGAAGCAGTACTCCTTAACAATCATAGAGCCCTGCCTTAAGTTCATATACTTCTCAATCTTTGCTTCCATTATCTCCAGTAGAAAGAACTTGTTCAACAATGTATCTTGGAATACCTACCAAGTCATAGGAGCAACATCCTCACCTCTACCCTTCCTCCATAATACAGCCCAGCCATAAGGTATGTCCTTCACCCTATAAGATGCCAACTTAAAACTTTTTTTCTTAGAAATATGCATAACCTGTGTGACCTTTCTCGCCTCCACAAGGTACAATTGTGGGTCCTTACCTACCTTGGACCCATAAAACTCTCTCGGATTCATCTGTACAAAATCACGAATCCTAAAAGTAGCTACATCACCTCTCTACTAATTTGCAACTGCTTCCTAGTTATTAGCCCAAACATTAGTGATGACTTCTTGGGCTAACGCCTAAACGGCCACCCAAAACTTAGTATGAGACACAGTCTCATTCAAAGGATCAACATGTGGGGGTTGCTCATCATCATTTCTATGGGCATTCCCTCTTCAGAGAGGCATTTTCTAAAATAGGAGAGCACTGATTATTAGATGAGAGGGAAAAACTGCAGGCATGATAAAATCTGAATGAAATAAACAAATTTTTCCTAAAATGTCTTGTAGCATCTTGCATATAGATGTGGTGGGCTGCACACTGATGATCAAGACTCTACTCAATACGGCTTGTTAGACTCCCTAAGACTCCTTTAAAAACCTAGGGTCTAATACAAAGTTTGTAACGATCCAAAATTACCTCTCGGGATGTCACACGGTGCTTAGGGCTACCAGTAGCACCAAGCTAACCCTTTGTGCCTATCACTTCTCATAATACTCATTCAAGAAGGAATATACAAAACACTGGCACTATCATATCAAATGAAAGGAAATACAAAGATAATATTCAGTCCTAACGACCACAAACTAGAAATCTCAATACAACCACAGTCTGATAACTAGTCTGATAAGGCCTCTACTACTCTATGAACTCGAGAGCCATTGGGACAGGTCCCTAACTGACTCAAACTGAACTGAAAGTAATAACATAAACACTCGAATACTAAAATGTTTGAAGATAGTCCTCGAACCATGAGGACTTACCACTGTAGAAATAAAGATGAAGGTACTCAAAAATCATTGACGAGGCTGGGACTGAGCACCTGAACCTACATTATAAGACAATATAGTACATAGACGTATATATGGATCACCACTTGGAAATGTACTGAGTATATGGGGGTGTATGAATTTATATAAACCAATATCCATATTCTTTAATAAAATCATGCATGCAATAGGAGTGACTCACATGGCTTGAATAATTCAAAATGTATAGCTCATAAATCATTTATGAAAAAGCATGTAACACAAATTTCATGAGTCATTTTACTTTAGCTTTAAAATCTGCAAACTTCTCTTATTCTCATTACTCATAGGATGAAGAAAGCTTTAAATAATACATTAAACTCATGCATATATCTCATGGAGAGTAAAACGTCTTTATTGCTCAAGAACTTATAACTCTTTTGAACTCAAACACTTGAAACTCAGAATCATATGACTTTGGTTTAAAAACTGATAAGCAACTCTTATTAGTACAGAAAACTACTTCCTTATTTGGAAAATACTCAAAAGCAATTCATTCACTTTAGAAAATATCTCATCTCAAAGATTTAGGAAAAATATTCTATCTCAATGGAAAATACTTTAGTTTAGGGAGGTTCTCTTAACCTAGATAAACCATGCGAGCTTCATGGTGTCTAATGTCTTGTCTTCCTAAGGAAGAAACCTAATGTTGGGGAGTGGCATCATACTCTTGCCAAGGAGTATAACCTCAACTCAGTGATCACTTATCTCGTCCTCGAGCCCAATCATCTTGGCTTTAGGCCCAAAATCTCAAACCTAAGTGGCACGTAGTTCTGGGGTAAGAAACCATAGTAACTTACCCAACTTGGTTCTAAATACTACTCCCTTTAGTTTTTCAAGGTCATCTCATGAAAATCCACTTTCAAAATAATCTCATGGCTTACAAGAACACAATAGTCAAATTTTTAATCTCATGTAGTAGAGCGGATTTCAAAACTCTATGACCATTAGGTTAAAGAATTTCTTAATAAATCTCAACATCCTTAAATCATGGGTGATTATAGCACAATAGTTCATAAAATTGCAAGTCTTAAGTAGGGCTTTGTAATACCCTATATATTTCTAAGCTAAAAAATGAACCATTATTCCTACGCATGAAACCTCCTATCCTGTGATTCACATTTGAGTACATGAATTAGGATGAGTATCCTAGTGATAATAGAGCTTATGATGTGTTAATATGTTCATAAGAGTCACTTAGAGTAAGCCAAGTAAAGAACTTTTGAATCCATAAAATTTTTGTGTGTGATTTCACATAGGTCATCCTTGAATGAGAATAACTTGGTTTATAAGTGGTATTTTGGAAGATTTATACCCTAAAAATTGTAGATAATTGAATAATATTTCGGTTGATGCCAAATTTTCCTAAAACAGACACCCAATAAAGAAGTTATACCAATTTAAAGTTTCAGCAGTCTCATTTCAGTCAGTGTCGCGTTGCGCCATATACCAAAATGACATTTGTTAATTTTCAGTGTCTCTCCGTGATTCCACCGGGTCGCATTGAGTTTTTAGGTCATAAACAAGTGGCAACGCAATGTCTCCACATAGCGTCGGGGGCCCAAATAGGAAATTTTCATAGAAATTAAAAGACACATCTAGAGGGGTATTTAGGTCATCTTACCACCACTATATATATTCCATGAACACGAAATTAAGCCATTATTTTACCAAAATATTATTTTATGATTTTCTTGTTGTGATATGAGCATGTAAATTTTGATTATTGTTGTTTAAGTTTTAATATGATATTTAAAGGTGTTATCATGAAGTTTATGTGTTTACTAAATGAAAACTCATGATATTTATCTAGTTTAATATGGTGAGATTTAAGAAACACACATAGGCTAAAATAATGCATGAAAAGTGTTTGATAAAAGGCCTAGGATGATAGTATTCGTGTTTCATGATTTAATAGTTCCTAATGACAAGTCCATGCTCTATGCTTTATGACTTCAAATGAATTCCACGTGATTGATATGCGTTGTTGTTGTGGTATCGATTGAGCATGATATCAAAGCTATTCAAATATGCACAAGTTGTATGAATTCCCCTTCCATGTATAAGATGTTGAGAATTATGATTAGCATGAAATAACCTACTTATGATATTGAAAATTGTGGACTCTATTCTTATGATCAAGTCAGTCATGTGTGTCAGTTTCCTTTCATCGAGTCCTGGGGGTACTTGTACCAGAAAAACATAGCTATGTTCTAAGAGCCATGTCCTATTTTCATGGTACTCTCAGTCAAGCCATGATGTATAGAAATCAGTCAGTTATGTGACTCAGGAAAACTCAAAAATCTTAGTAATCTAAGTAGTCCACTAATATCAGTAATCTCAGTTCTTAGTTTTCTTTAAAACTTTAGTATTCACAGTTAATCTCAATAACTTCAGTACTCTCAATAAGTTTTCAAAACTCAGCATATTCCATCAATTATTGAAATCTAGTGAACTCCATTTAGCTTTGCCAAACAATTCCACTAACATCGGTTTAGTTAATCAGTTCAGTTTAGTTAATCATTTCAGTGTCTTTCAGTTGGGAGAAGGATTCAGCACCGAGTGAACCGAAGGATAGGGACTCACCTGCCACATTCAGAGGGTGAGGTTCTTAAAATCAATCCTTGTATTCCAGAACTACGTAGCTAGCGTAGGTTGAGATATCCCTACCCATAGGGATAATGCATCTCTTTTGAGTTTACCTGATAGAAGGGTAGATGAGATGAGCTCCCAAAATAGAATAGGGTTACTCACATGTTGTCTCTACCCATGACACGGTATTTACACCCATCAAGCTGGGGTTATAGGTTGGACCCCAACAAGTTCCTTTCTGAGGCATGTTGGTTAGATGATTACTTCCCACAGTCTCAGTTTCACTCTCAGTTTCTATTTCAGTAATAGAACTCAGATAGTTCTTTAGACTTAGGACTGTCTGCTATAGTCACCCAGCAATATGGAACTTAGCTAGTTTTAACTTATTCAGGACTGTCAGGTACAGTCACTCATGTTATAAGTTATACTAGTTATCAGAAATCATATTACCAATATTCACATTTATGTCTATCAGATATAGTTAATCAGATTAATTCTTTATAATTAGATTGCCGGATACAGTCCATCAGACCTGTTCTGCATATTTTGAACTGTCAAAAATAGTTATTCATCTATTCAGTACCTCAGTATTAGTAGAATCATTTTATCAGTATTCAGACTCAGTAGTCAGTAGCACCACGAGTTTAGTTATACTTGATTACACATGTATGTATTCTCACATTCATATTAGCCAACATTGTTTATGCATATAACCCTTTTCATTTATCCTACCTCACTCGTATACACAGTACATTTAATAGTACTGATGAATTTGTACTATGATGCTTTCTCTTATGTCACACCATAGGTTTAGAGGCACAAGCTCTAGATCAGCAGTAGATTTCAGTAACAGCAGTCATAGTTAGAAGTAAGTCCTCCTCTTTCAACGACACGATGATTTCATTACTATTTTAGTTTTCAGTTTATTTCATTATTTGGAGTTAGTTGGAGGACATGTCCCATCAAATCCTTGTTCAGACAGTTTAAAGACTTTCCAAACTATAGCACGTCAGACAATTATTTCTGATTTGTTTTGGTATGGTCATACCATTTTTAGACATTGTTCTTATCAGATGTTTATTTAGTTGAATCATATGGACATTCAATACATGTTTCCATATATTTATGTTATATTATGCAGTATATAGGTACAAATATTATTCATGGGTTAGCTTGTGGTCCTTCGGAGTCATAAGCAGCGTGTAGCATTCCGGTTCAGAAAATTAGGATATTACAAATTTGGTATTAGAGCCTAAGGTTCAATAGAGTCCTAGGAATTCTGAAAGCCACATCTAGTAGAGTCTTGGACAAGCGTGTGTTGTGCACCACACTTATATACAGGAGGCTATGAGATGTTTTAGGAATAATTTTCCTTCTTTCATGTCTCAGATCGTGCTATAGCAAGGTTCTCTAAGGAACCCATGCAGATTCACATCATACTCACCTCATGTTAACTTTACCTTACTTCTAAGGTAACAAAAATATTGAAGCTCAATTCTTAAAGATAGGGTTTTCTCAGACAGTATCCCTCAGTTCCCTTATATTCCAAAGTTTTACGGATCTTATTCATGATCATGAGAACTTATTCTCGAACCCAGATTTAGATATGCCATCTGATCCCTTCTTAGAATCATATGATAGCATAGACTTAGAATTTTTAAGCATGAACTCAGGAGTTAATAGTGATAGAGTTGGGATAGTATCATCTAGTTTGATCAGATTATGTATTCATGGGGATATTTGTGCCAAAATGATTCAGTAGTCTTGAACTATGTGATTTAGAAATTTAAGTTTATTGACTTGAAATTAAGCATAAAGGTGTGAATATGATATTAGTAGTATGTAAGGGAACAGAGGCAGATAATGGGCTTCGTAAGGCAAGCATATGTTTGATAGTGTAAGTATGTGGTTAAGATTATAGTTCAGTTCAGAGATTAGTTTAGTTTTCACAGGCTTATGATGATGGCTTTAAGCTAAGGGCAAGATGATAGATTAAGTAACACAGACAGGCTCAGATTCCAGTAGTAGCGTTAGTATGTACAGAAAAGCTGTTAGGGAAGATGATTGCCAACCCATCCTTATCTCAACCTAAAGCTTCGTACTTTAGTTAGCATAGTGCATATTCATGCTTCATGTCTCAGATTAAATAAATATAGCTTATGCCTACACGCCTTCCATAGAATCATGTGTTCTTTTAGTTCCCAGCATAGGGAGTTCAGTTCTAGCTCACTCAGTGTTACGAATCATGTTCCACGAACTTACAAATTCAAGACTCAGGTCATGCAGCTCATGACTCATGTACATGTATCATGCTCCCCAGTATACTCAGCTTCCATCACTCATACTATGCCCCCACTGATCAAATAAGTCCATACTATGTCATGTATATCCTAAGTCCATACCTTTTTGGTAAATTTATGGCACAGACATTTGATTCCTCAAGTATCCATTCATACTTCAGGTCCTCCTAATTTAATCCTTTAGTAAGCTTTCCTTGTGGAACAGTGCAGTGGTGAGTAGTCATTTAGATGGGAGAGAGTTAATGTTTCATGTTAAGGGCAGACTATTGTATGCATGTTTTATATGAGGGTGTAGATACAAATATAGGCTTGAATATCCTGTTAGTATGCAAGTGAAGGGATAGCAAGAGGTAGTAATTAGAGATTGGGAAAGTTTAGAGTGTGAATGTGTATTTTGATCCTTGACTTATGTCAGCCTTCATTGTGCGACTATCATAACTTAGTTGCCATCTCAGTTACAGTTTCAGTACGCAACACTAAGTAATTAGTGTTCAATCTCTGAATTAAGCACTTCAGTATCAGTCTAAACCTCAGTTTTAGTATGCAGTTATCAGGACCCAACATTTAGTTCCAGTATGGATCCCAGTTATAGTCTTAAGTTATAGTGTCAGCTTCAGATCAATATTCAGGTCATAAATTTAGTTCACTTTTAGACTTGCTTTACCATAGCATACAATTATCAGCTACTCAGCTATAGGTATTTCAATACCTTAGTCTATGGAATGTTTCCAAATCATGTAATATGCTTGGTCCTGCCTTTTTTAAATAGTATAGCTTTTATGAAATCCATGACCAGTTACCTCATGTTACTCAGTCAGTCCCTTGTCATATGCATAATACTTTATGGCCTTAGCCCAACTATTTAGATTAAGTACAATTTCGTCTTGCATACCCAATATTCAGTTAATAGTCACTCAGTTAATCAGATAAGCCAGTATGTCTATGTATTCATGCATCACACTTCAGTTTTAGATCTCAGATAATCAGTCACAATTTCGTTCCTAGGTGCCTTGAGCATCACCTCAACCTTCTCAATATCTCAGCAAGTTCAGACCAGCATCCTTCAATGAACATAGTGTCCCAAGGGGGAGATACACTACAACCCCCTAACTTTTCGGATTTAAACATAGCATTTTCTTTGATGAATCTGTCTTGGAGGAAGTATTACTTATGAGATGACCCTCTAACTTCAAAACTCAATAGTAAGCCATGTACTCAATGTCTTAGATCAGCTCATGTCTATATTCTAGACTCAGTTATGTTCTTATGTTCTCGCTCATGTGTATTGATTAATTAATCTCATACTCATTAGTATTTTTAGTTCAAGGTTACAGTCTTGTTTGAGCTTACTATTTTTGGTTCAAGCTTACAGTCTTGTTTGATCTTACTCGTTATCATGTTCAAATTTTAGTACCAAACTTGGTATCCTGTTCCATTCTCAGATTTTAGTTCATACTTGGTACCTTTACCATTGTTTATTGAGTTGCATGTTCATGAGTCAATTTTGTTATGTATTCATGCATCAGATATGCATGATCAGCTTATTAGTACTTACAGTCATGCATTCATGTATCATGTCAGTCATATAATCATGCATCAGATATGCATAGACTCAGCTTATCAATTTTTGCATCACATATGCATTCTCATTCTGAGAAACTTAGTTCATCAGAACACTCAGACCTTCATTCATGAATCAGTTACCCATGCATCAGATATGAATGTTCAGTACGATATGCTCAGTTTTTAATCATTTCATTCATGAACCTAGGTTTCAGTAGTGTATGTCTTGTACATACTCCAATTTACCTTTTGTTCCCTCTAAGTCAATCTAATTCGAGTACGAATGTTCTCAAGGAGGAGATATTATAATACCCCGTATATTTCTAAGCTAGAAAGGAACCATTGTTCCTATGCATGAAACGTCCTATCCTGTAATTCATATTAGATTACTTGAATTAGGATGAGTATACTAGTTATAAAATAGCTTATGATGTGTTAATCATGTTCATAAGAGTCACTTAGAGTAAGTCAAGCTAAGAACTTTTGAATCCACTAAATATTCGCGTCTGATTTCACATCGGTCATCTTTGAACGAGAATAACTTGGTTTATTGGAGGTATTTTTGCAGATTTATACCATCTAAATATTATAAAATTGACTAAGCCTTCCGTCAATACCAAATTTTCCTAAAATGGACACCCGGTGAAGAAGTTATGGAAATTTAAAGTTTCAGCAATGTCATTTCAGCCAGTCGCACATCGCACCGTAAGCCAAAATGTCCTTTGTCAATTTCCAGTGTCTCTCTATGATTCCACCATATCTATGTGAGTTTCCAGGTCATAAACAAGTGGCAACGCGATGTCTCCGCATCGTGCTAGGGGCCCAAATTAGGAAATTTTTATAGAAATTAAAAGACGCATCAAGAGGGGTATTTGGGTAATCTTCCCACCCCTATATATATTCCATAAACATGGAATTAAGCCATTATTTCACCAAAACATAATCTTTTTCATCAAAATCCTCTCAAGAACACATTAGGGTTTTTCATAGAAGATTCCAGTTCAAGCAAATTCTACCATCAAATTCCAAAAATCTCTCTGTCAATCTTCACCAAATCAAGAACTAGGGTATGTGTAGTGTTCATCTATGGATCCATTTTATTCCTAGAGCACAAGAAACATGTTTTAAATATTATTTTATCATTTTATTGTTGTGATATGAGCATGTACATGGTGATGATTGTTGTTTAAGTTTCAATATGACATTTAAAGGTGTTACTATGAAGTTTATATGTTTCCTAATTGAAAACCCATGATCTTTATGTGGTTTAATATGGTGTGATTTAATAAACATGCCTAGGATAAAAGACTGCATGCAATGTGTTTGATAAAAGGTCTAGGATGATAGAATTCATGTTCCATGATTTAATAGTGCCTAAATAACAAGTCCATGCTCTATGCTTTATAACTTCACATGAATTCCACGTGATTGATATGCGTGATTTTTGTGGTATGGATTGAGAATGATATCGAAGCTATGCAAATATTCACAGGTTGTATGAATTGCTCTTTCATGTATAAGATGTTGAGAACTATGCTTAGTATGAAATCCCCTACTTATGATATTGTAAATTATGGACTCTATTCTTACGATCAAGTCAGTCATGTGTGTTAGTTTCCTTCCATCGAGTCCTAGGAGTACTTGTACGCTAAAAACATAGTCGTGTTCCTATAACTATGTCCTATTTTTATGATACTCTCGGTCAAGCCATGATCTATTGCAATTGGTCAGTCATGTGACTCAGGGAAACTCAGAAATCTAAGTTATCTCAGTAGTTCAGTAATCTTAGTAATCTCAGTGCTCAGTAATCTCAGAAACCTCAGTATTCACAGTTAATCTCAGTAACTTTAGTACTATCAATCAGTCCTCAGAACTCAACACATTCTATCAGTCATCAAAATCTGGTAAAATCAGTTTAGCTCTGCTAAACAATCCCACTAATATCGGTTGAATTAATCAGTTCAGTGTCTTTCAGTTGAGAGTAGGATTCAACACCGAGTGAACCCAAGGATGGGGACTCACCTGCCATAGTCATAGGGTGAGATTCCTAAAAGAAACCCTTGCATTCCAAAACTATGTAGCTAGCGTACGTTGAGATGTATCTACCCATAGGTCTAATGTATCTCTTTTGAGTTTACCTGATAGTAGGGTAGACGGACGAGCTCCCAAAATAGAATAGGGTTACTCACATATTGTCTTTACCTGTCGTATGATATTGACACCCTTCCAGGTGGGGTTATAGGTTAGACCCCAACTAGTTAAGTTCTGGGGTATGTCAGTTAGATGATGACCTCCCACAGTATCTGTTTTAGTCTAAGTTTCCATTTCAGTAATAGAACTCAGATAATTCTTTAGACTTAGGATTGTCAGCTACAGTTACTTAGCAATACAAAAATCAATAAGTTTCACCTTATTCAGGAATGACAGATACAGTCACTTATGTTATAAGTTATACCAGTTATCAGAACTCATATTACCAGTATTCACATTTATGGTTGTTAGATACAGTTAATCAGATAAATTTTATAATTAGATTGCCAGATACAGTCTATCAGACCATTTCTTCATAATTCAAACTGTAAGAAATAGTCATTCATCTATTCAGTACTTCAGTATCAGTAGAGTCATGTCGTCAGTATCAGACTCAGTCGTCAGTATTACCACGAGTTTTGTTATAGTTGCTTATGCATGTATGTATTCTCACGTTCATATTAGTCGACATTGTTCATGCATATAACCCTTTGTATTTAGCCTACCTCACTCGTATACTCAGTACATTCAGTCGTACTGGTGCATTTGTGCTATGGTGCTTTATTTTATGTTTCACCATATGTTCAGAGGCATGAGCTCCAGATCACTAGTAGATTCCAGTAATAGCAGTCAGAGTTAGAAGTAATTCCTCATCTTTTGAGGACACGTTGATTTCATTACTATATCTATTTTTAGTTTATTTCAGTAGTCGGAGTTAGTTGGGAGACATTTCCCATCAACTTCTTGTTCAGACAGTTTAGAGGCTTTCCAAACAACAGCATATCAGAAAGTTATTTCAAATTTGTTTTGGTATTGTAATACCATTTTCAGACATTGTTCTTATCAGATGTTTATTCAGTTGAACCTTATAGCCATTCAGTACATATTTCCATATTTTTATGTTATATTATACAGTATACAGGTACAGATATCAGTCATGGGTTAGTTTGTGGTCCTTCGGGGTCATAAGCACCATGTAGCATTTTGTTAAGAAAATTAGGGTATTACAGGCTTAATGACCCATAATTCAATCTCAAGTTAAAAATCATCATAGGCATAATAGATAGCATATAGATTCTTAATTCATGTAGAAATTCGAAAGTTACAACAATTTTTCTCAAAATATGAACACACTCATATACTTCAATTTCTAGAACATTGAAACTCTTAAATTCTCAAGAAGTAACAATATAGGGTATAAACCCAACATCAATTTCTTAAGAAAAACATGCAAAATCATGCTATTTGACTTTCAATTCATGGGGAACATTAAGATATTTCAATCAATAACAATGGGTGAAAAACCCTAATTCAATATCATGTAAGATCTCATATATTAAAGGAAATTATAGTTTAAATAAGCCTTTGGGTATAAGGGTGAAAGGATTACCCTTGTTCAAAACCCAACATACCTTGTATTATGAAATTGTATGAACAAGCATGCTTCAAACTCTTCTCCTTACTCTTGAGAAAGGTTTCTTGAAACCCTTGAACTTACAAAACTAAAATCCAAACTCAATTTGTCGAATCTATAGCGAGTTCTTAGACTTCTTGGAGAATTCACCAAGATTAAAACACTAATCACTTGGGAAGTCTCTTCTCAATCTTTTCGGGTTAGAATTACACTTTACTTGACATGTCTAAGACCCGGACTATGCGGGAACTTTGCAGGGTCTTACATATTTTCTCTTTCCCCTGTATTTTCTATGTTATACTTATATATCTTCCGTTGTGTTTTCTCTAATTACCATTATAAACCTATTTTTTTGATCCACCTATTAACTCATTACTCACTATTTTGGACTATGGTTTTAGCTTATCTACTACTGTGTTAAAGTAGATTCCATCACGACCTAAGTTTTTAGATTATAAAAATTTGGTATCAGATCTACGCTCATAGATATTGCCAGTACAAGAGCAAGTGTATAGTAGAGTCTATGGATTGATACAATAATGTCTGAATCCTACCTACAAGGGCCTACAAGACATTCTTAGGAAAAAAAACCATTTTCATTGGTGTGTTACTGTGTGTTATGTCTATATTGGTTTCTTTGTTCTCATTTGTTACTATCTTTTACTGCAGTCTAGGACTAGGGCTTGGCCCACGAGCATATAACTAAGAAATTTATTAGGGTAAGAGGTAGAGGTCTACACTGAATTTGAGGTTGGGCTTATGTTGTAGCACAAGATTCAGTCCAAGATTAGGAGTTTTTACAAGATCCAATTATTGATCTTGAGTAAGAGATTGCACTTGATGATTTGCCACCACAACAACCAGTAGAATAGGGAGCAGCCCTGGATTCTCCCAAATTTATATATTAATTTGTTCTCTATGATGCTCTAGTTCAGCTATTGGGTATGGTTGGAGGCCAGTTAATAGGGCCTTGACATCTACTTAGGCCAAAACACAAGGTGGGATAGGTATCAGAGTACAACTTATTGTTGCAACTTCCCAAGAAGAGGTCCCACTAGCACTAGTAGATCCACAACTGCAGTAGCTTAACTAACCATGACTTTTGAGGATAAGAAGATATTGGGTCAATTTCTTAGATTGGCCCCACCAAGGTTTTGTAGATCCTTATATAAGGATGTATTTTAGTTTCTTACCAGCTGCGATGAGAGACAACATAATTTATGTTTAGTTGATTCGTATGATGTGGATTACACCATACGTCAGTTTGATACTACATCGAGATAGTAGTGATGGAGGTACCTTGATTCCAGAAATATTGGATCTTTTCCAATGACATGGGTTAAGTACTTTAAGGCCTGTTTAGAGAAGTATATGCCTTACAATATATACGAACGTCTTATGGTGAGTTCACTGGATTACAACAGGGTTTTATGAAACCAGGTAAGTATGAGCATTGAGTTCATGGGCTAGCAAAGCATGCCAACATGAGTCTACCCACTTAGTATGAGAGGGTATGGTGCTTTGCAAGAGCATTAAGACTTTTTCTCCGTGTAGCTACCCCAGAGTCTGGTATCTATAGAGAGACTATTAGTAGATACTGTTTATTATGCTCACACTATAGAAGAGTTACATCATGAGGCCCATGGGGTGATATCATTCCAATACACACAAGGAATAAAATGTAAATGATCACTAGCAGTATTTTTACCCAAAATTTGGAGATGGGATAAAATCCATAGGGAGTCAAAGAAATAGATTCACCCTCAAGTTTCACATGTGAGTATGAGTTGGCACGTAATGCTTAAAATATATCAAAAAGTAAAATTGGGGTGGGGGGTTGTATAGTCATTTTTGTTTCCAAATAGTTAATTTTAAAGTTTCATTTGCAAAATTGAAATGTAAAGAGTGTAATCAAGAGTAAACAGACTTGGGATTATGCCCTCATGAGTATTAATACATACATTGGTAAACACCAATTTGCGTAATTTCAACTAATTGCTAAGGAGAGGCTAGGTTATGGGTTTCAGTGTAAATCTTTTAATAAAATGTTAAAATTTCATATGTGGGTTCTTCTGAACACCTCATATATGTTTTTTTTGTAACTATCCAAATACCTTAATTAGTTGCCTTATGTCTAATATCTATTATTAAATGATAAAATAAAGTTATTATCAATCTGCACTCATTACTATTATCCCTTTTGTCAAGGCTAAAGAGGGTTCTAAGAAAACTTAGTGTTTGCAACCTCTATTTCTTAAGTTAAAACGTAGAGTAATGACCAAATACTTAAAATATAATTAAATATCTAGGCATCTAGATACACCCCATAGAAAAATCATAACTCAATCATGAATAACCTAAAGTTTGGGAATTTAGCTACTTCTGATAAGAGAAGAAGAAAATATACCTATATTCTCATTAAATTCAACCATAGAATCCAAAATCCTCGAAGAATAATTCCAAATTTCATGTAATAAAATCAATAACAGTACTAAATCCCACTCTTAGGGCTTCAATAAGAAGCTTTGTATCTCAAAATTTGATAAAAGAAGGAGTTTCAGATTTGAAAATTTCATTATATAGCTCTAAAGTCGTGTTTTAAGTAATTATGAAAATTCCACTATGTTGGTCACATGCTAGAGAACATGCCAACATATATGGAACATGTGTACATAGATGAACATCACATGTGAGATCTCGAGATCCTTTGAGTTCACTGTTTAGTCCAAGTGTAGCTTTACGTGCATGTGCAGCTCTCCATGTGCATGAGTAGGCGACTAATTTTCCATCCATACATCATTCTAAGATCTTGTATTTTATTTTTCACTCTATTTGACTTCTATAGTTATCTCGGCCTCAAATTCATTGATTACTTGTACAATCGAGCAATTTAACATGAGATACACATTATATCAAAGAAAACTAGATGATAATTCATGTTTAAATGACTAAAAAATTGGCAAGCCAAATTGTTCTTAAACTTGTGCTTGCTTGCATAAAATGAAGGATCTGTCGAATAAAAATAAGGATATTCATGACTTTAAAAACACAGCATACTACATTAAAACCCAAAAGTCACAAATTTCAATCGGTTCTCCCAACAAGTCATGGCAAAGGGCCAACTAAAACTTTTTCTTTTGAGTTAAAAATCATTTCTATTAAACAAAAGGAAGACATCCATGGATTAAATTTGGTGAAACAATGAAATTCTCAAGTTTTTGCATTAGACATTCAAAACATGCCTCAAACTCACTTAACCGTTTGTTTTGTGTGCTTTCCCAAAATTTGAAGTAAGATATCACTCCGTATTTCAAGATATAGGTGCCACTCATATGCAAGAGTTATTTCCGAACACATAGTTTAATGAAAATCACAAGGAGACATATTGATCGAAAGAATTTTCACTCATTCTCACAAAGAAATTCAACTACAACAAGTAGAACCATAGGCTTTCCCTTTGTGCTATTTACCATTAATGTAGACCTAATTTTAAATCATAAAGTAGATACTGACATTGATAAAGGTAGAATGATGGAAGCGACCTATGGATCAATTGACTCAATTACCTCCCTAATATTATCTCTTTTACAAATTCTTAGGACCAATTGTTTTATGTTCTCCTTCTTCTTCACGATATTTTCTTTTCTTTGGTTTCCAAAAATATTTTTGATCCTTTTGCTAATCATACTTATAAACATCATCTTCTTTTATTTAATTAGTTCTTTCAAGAGTTTTTATTCTCCTTAGCCTTTCATGATCCCTGGTTTTTATGCTTATCCACTTATTCAATTCAGTTTCTATGTGTAATACCTGTGCTTTTACAAGCTCAAAAATCATCTCAAGGATGTTAGAACTATCTTTGAAATAAGAATTCAATCTTATACATGTGGTATTTCCATAATTTTCAATTCCTATCACGTGAGAGATTGAATACGATTTCCATCGATATACAATTTGCCCAAATCCGACACTCGGACAAAGAGTTAGAGCTTTTTTAGTGAGACAGTGTTTGACCTGGGCCTTCAGCGCATCGCGGAGATAGCTCAAATGAAAATTGCCAAATTATAGTATTGCTCCACAATACTAGAATGTCATGCTGAACTTCCAGCTCGTAGACAAGGTGGAAACGCGATAGCTCCACATCGCGCCACCGTATAGTTTCCCAATTGTCATTTTTTGGTGACACGACACGATAATGCCGCATCCGTATCATGCCAAGGTCCCAGTTTGGGAAATTTTACTAAAAATTAAATCATGTTTCTAGGGTTAAAAGGGTTAATTTACCCCCCTCCCCTATATAAGTTTCCAAACACGGGATTTAGCCTTTATTCATCTAAAATATTGATGTTTTTTCTCAAATACACTCAAGAACTCAAGCTAGGGTTTTCATAGAAGGTCTAATTTTAAGAATATTTCACCATGAATCTTCATGAAATCATGATGTAAGGTATGCATAGTGTTCATTCAAGGACTCCTTTCATCCATGAAGTCCAAGAATCCCTTTTAACTACAAGTTATTAATTTTCTTCATGTTTTCATGCTTTGTATGTTCTATTTCATGTTGATAAATGAGGAGTCAATTTCTATTCCATGATTTGATGATAAATTCCATGTGTGTTTATTAGTATAGATAAAGATTTATGAAATCTCATGACAAACCTTGTATGATGAAATTGGAATTGAAGCATGATGTTTAATGGTTGTATAATGTGCTTTACATCTACTATGCCTACAATATGTTTGATTAAATGTCTAGATGAAGGAAAATTGTCTAACTAGAATGATATCATCTAATCCCCATGTATGTAGAAGTTTATTCCTATTACATGTTTGATGAAACGCTCCTATGGATGTACTATGTATTATGATGTTAGTCAAGTCTTCAAGTAAATCGTGCTATGTCAATTTCCTTCTATCGAGTCCTGGGGGTACTTGTACCCAAAATATTAGTTGTATGCCAAGAGCCATATTATGTTTTCACAATGCTCTCAGTCAAGATATAAACTCTTAGACTTTAGATAGTCTTATGACTCAGGAAAAATCTCCATGATCTCATGACACAGTCAGATGTCAAATATCAGTAGTATTTTGTCAGCCATAAAAATTCAATAACACAGTCCATGCTCAGTTCAGTTCAGTTCAATAATCATATTCAGTTTCTATTCAGATGGGAGTAGGAATTAGCACCGAGTGAACCCAAGGATGGGGACTCACATGTTATACGAAGGTGTGATTCCAAGAAGCAATCCTTGCATTCCAGAACTGTGTAGCCAGCATAGGTTGAGCAACGTAACCTACTATTTGAGGGAAAATGAGGTGGCTTAACCTGTTATGTAAGGGTTTCTACTGTTCTCGCTAGATTTAACTATTATATGAGGGTTACACACATGTTGTCCTTACCAGTGGTGCGGTATTGACACCCTTCCAATCAGGGCAAAGATTGGACCCCGGCTCAGCTATCCTAGCATATTTGGGAAATTTCGGTTAGATACTACTTCCCACAGTTTCATGTTAAAGAATCAGGATTGTCAGATACAGGCAATCAGTCTCAGTAATAGATCTCAGATAGTTCTTTAGATTTCAGGATTGTCAGATATAATCAACTTAGATACAGTACAAAACTCAGATAGTTCCATCAGATTCAGGTCTGTAAGATACAGTCACCCATGTTATCAGCACTATCCAGATATAGTCCTTCATTTTATCAGTCATATCAGTTACTAGTATGTCACGTTTTCAGTATACAGACTCTGAAATCATGAAATCACGAAATCACAAAATCATATTGTCAGTTACAGTTACATATTTATGCATGTATTCTCACATTCATGTTCGACAGTCAGTTAGCAATATTCATGCATGTGAACCATTCCATATAGCCTACCTCACATGTATACTCAGTACATATGTACTGATACATTCACGCTATGGTGCTTTCTTTTTATATTACACCATAGGTTCATAGACACGAGTTCCAGATCAGAAGTAGATTCCAGATTCAGCAGTCAGAGTAGAAATGAGTCCTTATCCTTCGAAGAAATAATGATTTTATATTATCTCATTGATTAGCTTATTAGTTGGAGTTAGTTGGAGACATGTCCCATCAATTACTTATTCCGATTCTTCAGACAGTAGAGGCTTCCGGACTAGATGCAGACTAGATACAGACTATCATGTTTTAGACTTCAGTTTTGTTCTGGGCATTCAATTACCACACACGGATGTTACCTTATTCAGTTATGTTCATGATCGAACCTTATGGTCTTTCAGTGTATGTTTCTGCATTATTATGTTATCTTATGCAGTATAGAGGTACAAATATTAGTCATGGGTTTGCTTGTGGTCCTTCGGGGTCATGAGCACCATGTAGCATTTTGTTTCAGCAAATTGGGTCATTACACTATGGGATAGGATCTTTGCTTTCATTTTCAAGCTCATCTCTCTTGTCTTATGAATTATTTTTTGAGACGACCAAACATACATATCTCCTACATAAATCTTGCAATCCCTCCAAACATAGGATTTTTGCCTAATTTATTCATTGTCATGTTGGTACTCCCCCAACTTAGGCATTTTTCTATATCAGCCTACATTAGAATCATGTAATGCATTTAAGTATATTGGGTGCCAAAAGAGGGGTTATTAAAAAATTAGGGTGTCATAGTATCATCATCACAAATCGAGAGGATAATGAGAGAATGTTCAAGTGGGTTGATATTAGAACATATTAAGATGGGTTTTAGGTCATGTGATAGTGCAAAGAGGGCTCGAGAAATCTTCAAAACAAAGCATCGCCTAGTATTTTTCCTTGAATACACATGGGGTAAGATCTAGACTATAATGAATACACAAGAATTAATTGAACACCCCACCACACTCTAAAACTAGGAAGCTAGTCTTCTAAATAATTTGAGCAAAAGAACTGACAAAACACTCTTAATTGGAAACTTTTTTTTTTGTGAAGGAAGAGCCAAAAATTAAACTTAAAGGTCACGATTGAAGAATTAGCTCTAAACTCTTTGCTTATTTCTTTTCAATAGTCATTTGTCTTGCCAAATATGAATTTTTAAAGATGTGGTTTGAACTTTGTCAACACAATTACCTGACGCAAAATCTAAAAAAATGGGCATTTTCCTTAATAAAGTTATCCGATCCATTTATAAAAGGAAATACCACTTGTTTCAATAAAGAAAAATAAATAACAAAAAGGAAATGCTTCTTGGGAAAGAATAGAGTTTGATAAAACCATAAGACTTAGGGTTAGTTGGACGTTTAGGCTAATTTGAAGTATTAAGTTTGAAACACTTAGCTTGTTACTTATGTCATAGGTAAATTAGACTTAATTTCCCCCGCTTGGCATGAGAATGCCTTAGATTATATAATTTAGATAAAAATGCTCTAGTTACTAAAGTTTAGGGTAAGTTTGGCCTTACTTGCTTACACTATGAAGGTTGCCTAAGTTTCTATTGGACTTAGTTAATGTTTTTGAGACGAATATTTACCTTATGACTCATGTGGATTGATATACATATAAAAGTGTATTTAGATATCTTAAGCCTAGTTCGAGTAAAATTATTATAAAATGGAAGTTGAGGATTAAAACAAGATTATTAATCCACTTTAGGCAATGACACATGTTTTCTTTGGAAAAAACCGTTTACACTTATTAGATTATTGAAAATGTATATTGAGGTAATATTGAGAAATATTGGTACTTGATGGTTAAGTTGGTTGATTTGAGGATTGACAACAATTGACTATGTTATTATTTATAAATATTAATGATACTATTTATGATATGGATTATGCATATTTATATGGTTCAAGTATGAAAGATGATTGATGATTATATATACCTAGTTTGAGTTTAGAGGATGACTACGGTAATATTGATTATATTTATCTGTTTGAGTTCGTCTATTGATTATTTGCCAATTCAAGTCTGAATATTGATTATATTTACTAGCTTGACTCCGACTATTGATTATTTACCAGTTCAAGTCTAGCTATTGATTATATTTACCGGTTCGAGTCTAGATATGAATATTTTGTTATGATGAGATACTTTTTATGATTGACAATATCGGGATATGTGACCTATAGGTAAAAATTTCGCTATGTCAGAAAATGAGGAAATGATTATAATGTGATATGATATAAGTGGACTCTTGTAATTAAATGGATTGGTTAATATGCGAAGATTAGCTAATAAATGGTGATTAGTTAGTAATGATGATAAATTTGTTAAATAATGATAACATTATAAAATCTGGGTAAATTGTGGAATGATGGTTAAATAACAATAAAGATTAGTTATAATGTCAGTTGATTTCTTAATCTTCTCTTAAGTGTTCTCTCCTTTCGTGTGGGAGGCTGTGACAAGTACTTTACTTTTTTTTACCAATTGGCGCATGAGAGCTAATTTTGTAGATTATGATTACTTGTGTGATATTATGTTATATTATGTTATTATTCTTGTTATTTACATATTCTGTGTAGCGATATTGGAGATGATTCTGGTTTGCTTTATATACCTTGATTTAGTTATGTTGTCTTGCATTTTATCATACATATATCATGATTTAGATCAGTCAGCCGATGATGCCTACTAAATACCTGTTGCCTTAGTGCCCATACTATGCTTTTGTACCTTCTTGGTGCAAGTCTTAGTACAAGTTTTCACTATTGATTTGTGTTTGTGCGATGTTTCTATCTAGATATAGGGTGATCTCTTTAAGTTTGACTAACCCCTTCCTTCTTTCTTTATATATTCAGTCTTTTGATTCGAGACAAATATATTGACTACTCTAGATATTTGGGTTGTATCTCTATTATTAGATGCTCTTGTACTAGCTATACCAGATCATGGGATGGTATCTTGTATTGACTGTTTTATCTATTTAGAACACTTCTCTTATTTATATATTATGTTCTTGAAATTCACCTATGATGGGAATTTCCTATTGAATTAACCCATTGTGTTAGCTCCGAGATATAGTTTGGCTTACCTACAAGCAGAATTTAGTAGGTGATATCATGATTCATAAATTAGGTCATGACAATAATGGTTCAAGATCGACCTGAGGTAGTGCCATCTAGTCATAACCCAAATTAAAAGAATGTTGCACCAATCTAAACTCCCCCAAAAGGCTAGTGAGATCTGACCTAAGAGTAGCAACTACCTTACCATATTCTCTCTCCTCAACTATATCTAAAATTTGATCATTCCAACATTTGAGAATGTAGGGGCTAAATGATTTTTTCTATGGAAACCTAGATGAACTTTGGTATATCAGTGACAAGCCGGGCTAGAGTATTATTGTTTGCAAGGGCTACGAATTCTACCATAGAAAACATAACTGTAGAACTATCTCTAGGAAGCTGGGGAGAAAGTTGTACAATACTAGAAGGAGGTGATGCAAAGGCCGAATCAATAGATACAGTTGCTCCTCTAAAAGTCCAAGGGACATCAACTAAAGGTTAAATCATAACTTCGATGGTAGAATCCTCAAGACAAAGTAGCTCTTCAATCCACGTCAACAATTCTTTTTTTTTCTCGCATAGGATTATCATCATATTTTCCATAGGTAATTACAATAACTCTGGTATATCTCACTTTCCATTTGATTAGTGGAAATATTGAAATCTTGTTGGCAAAACATAGTGTGGATATAAGAATAGGAAAAGGCAACAAGGTTCCTGTTAGTCTAGATTTTATCTTGATCGTTTCAACAATTATGTCTCCCTAATTATTATGCATATTACTCATAATGGAACCTGCAAGGATGTCCCTGTCAATAGCAATGTTCTGATCATTAGTAGAATGAAGCAACCTATTACCTAAAAGGAAATCCAATTCTTGTCTTGAATTAAAACACCCCTACTTTTAATTTGGCCTTCACCTTTGGCCCAAGTAGGAAAACCTCAGGCAATTATTTGGGCAAGATAATAGAATTCGGTTCTTTCACCTTTTACTTGCTATTTACATTTAATGTGAGGTGCATTATTATAACTAAAGTAAAACTTGTTGATATCTTCTGCGCGCAAGGAAACTCTACCTCTCTTACCAGGACACGAGGTAAGAAATGTTCTTTCTCCACTGATTATTTGTGTGCTGAATTTTGTAAGAAGCATAAAACTCTCTAACAAGCTCTAGAAAATAGGTGGTAGGATATGGTGAGGAATAAATATCAATAAGACATCCCAGACACACTTGGCAATTTTCTTCATAATATTTGGGAAATGTTTGGGCACCCTTCCAAGATAAACACCTTCTATAGGTTGAAATTTCGGGTGTTGACCTGGTCATCAGACAACTTATGCACAACCTCAATCACAAACTAGATCTTGGTTTCTTTTTCCCATCTATGGGCCTCCAACTCAATGTCCAATCTATTAAAAAATAAATAAATTTTAGAATATCGGGGTCTAAGGTGTCCTCTTGTTGAACCATAGCATTCTTTTTGGAGGGGGTGGCTTTAGCCTTATCCTTGTCCTTGGAATTCGTTAAAGCTCAAGGAATGAGTTTTCAAGAAGTCATCTCTGAAAAAAAACACAAAAGAGCCAACCAAAACAATCAAAAGGTAAAACATCTTTTTGGATTTTTATATATAGTAAAAGAAAAGAAAAATAATGCTAAAAGAAGTAAACGCAAAGTAAAAAGATATGTGAAAGCATTTGGGAATGATTGACACTACAAGTCTAAACATGAAAACCACATGCACTTATATGAAAACGTATTGTAGCACATAAAGATGCATATCAGTCTGCAGATGGCGGCAGCAAGAAACAATGAGGATTCTAGGCACATGCGAGGTCAACATATGCATGCAAGTACCCACATGCATTTGAAGGTGCTCCTTTTTTGGTTTAATAGTTAAAATACTATGCAAAAAATTTCCTTCAACCTAAAATACGAGTTTTACAGGGTTTGACATGAGGGGTATTTTCCATGAGGATGCTAGATGAGTTTTGGGGCTTATTTTCCTCTCTCATCTAGTATTTTTATGGATACGCAACAAATTTAAAGTGGGCCAACTACAAAATATATCCAAACAAACCTTAAGAGTGGACACTTAGACTTATACATCATATTGAACATGATTACACTTCACACACTTAGAACTAGAATACATGACTAGGCCATGACCATAAGATTAACAAAAACAACGATTTGCTCTTAAGAATAATTTTCCCTTAAGAATAATGTAAACTGATCTATCATTGGGAAAATCATGCATTTTTATTAATAGGGTTACTCATACTTCACCTAAAGATTTAACACAAACCAATAAATTGAACAGAGTTCACGCAGACCTAATTTTATTAATAAAATACCACCAAACATGATGTACCAATTTAACACTATTTAGAAGACATGTAGACTCAAATATATAATTAAGAAATGTGAAAAATTCTCTCCAAAATCTAACAAATCAATAACTATTAAAGAACATGCCAAGAATTTCACATGAGACTTTTATCGAACACATGAAAAACATCATAGAATGAACATCTTAAACAACAAAAAGGTACTCAAAATTTACTCCACACAACTCCAAATAACCTTAAACACATTTTTCATAATGGAATTAAGTCAATACAACAACAAGAGCACTTCACATTTGTCACGACCCAATTTCATAAGTCTAGTGGCACTACTATAACCCACCAAAAGAAAGGCCAACCCTAAAGTCCAGAACAGTTAGTAACGGAATACCAATATATAAAGAAAATAGTGTTGAATAGATGAAATAAAGGAGAAATTACATAATATAACCCCAAAAACTATTGGTATCAGTAAAAGAGCTTTTAATAATACACGAGTAAAAAGTGAAGTTCAACTGAATACACTTATATAACGTATCCCATATATAAAAGAGAGACCAGTCTAATACATATGTGAGAAATAGGTAATACTCCAATTGTAAGGAGCTCACTCTTATGTTTAGAATGAGACATTAAGTCTAATCCATTAAGGTTCAAGAAAACAAGTTAGGCATTTCACTATATGGGTCCAAGTGACCTAAAATATCTAAATTACCATAAGTTTTGTAAAATCATCAACCAACACCTTAAACCCTTCCCAATCTAACAAGATATCACAATTATATTATGATTAAGATCATTCTGACAAGGGATAAACCTAACCTACCTCAAATACAAAGAACGCTTAACAATTCACTAAACCTTTGATTCCTTCTTCTGAGAAGCCTCTTCAAGATACCAAGCAATTGAAAACATAATCTACTCATCAATACGAGCATAATGATACCCATACTGGACCATTGTGGTTTGGGTCCAAAAATGACAACAAAACCCCCAATGAGTCCTCCTTAAGGAGAATACATTTCCGAGGTTTACCCAAACTTCATACACTATCAAGGAATCATAACCCAAAAGAAATAGGTGAAAACTAAGTTTATTTTCAAATAAATTCAAGACCTAAAACTATTTGGGGTTTTAGTCAAATAATAAAGAAATTCAAGCTTGAAATTAAAGGTTTCTTACCTTAAATTCAATGTTAATCACGAAAATATATGTTAATCAAGCTTTTAATTCACCCCCAAGACTCAATTTTTAGTTATCTTACCCTTTTAGGGTTAAACCGAAAATTTGCGACATTGGGGTCTATTTAGAGCCCCCTTTGGGTAAAGAGATATCGAGTCAAGGCATACACTTTCATAGAAATTCTCCCTTGCTTTAAGTTCATGAACTTTTTTGTATTTGCCTCCCTCGAATCATGAAGAAAGAAGCGGTCAAGGAAATTCTAAGAGGAATCCCTCCAAGAAGCTGAGACTAGCATAAAAACCCCTAGATAACTCCCACCCTTCATACCACTGGTACGCTACATCATTTAATTTGTAAGAAGAAAGCTCAACACCTTCATTTCCAAAGCATGCATGAGTCAAGAGATTTTCTCCATTTTTTCAAGGAAGCCTTGTTGATCTTCCTCAACCTTGGTACCAAAGAAAATAGGAAGAACAAGCCTCACAAATTGGCCAGTTCTTATGGCCTCTGAAGAAAGAGTAGTCGAGGCACCACACTTTATTTGAAAGGCTACTAATTGAGTGAAGAGGTTGATAGAGCGATGAAACTCTGCATTAGTAGCATCCCATTGAGGATACTGAGAAAGAATACATCTCTCATAAGCAGGGTTAGTGGGTGGAACCCCACGAGGATGGCCAGACATCGGAACCCTAGCCCAGGCCTGAACTCGACAAGTTGGACGAGCTTTTTCCATAGGACCCTCAGTAGTGTTCTCCTAAGTTTCAGATCTTCTTTGAGGCATGATCTAAAAGAGAGAAAACAAAATCAGTGGAAATCAAAGACCTCAGACTTAATAGCTTGAGATTGAACCATAAGAAAGGGAAATATTCCTAAAATTCCTCATAGCCTTTCTTTTATAAGTATGTCATTCTTCACACCCATAAAAGAGATTCTACTAGACACGACATTATGAAGACCCAAATGACCATGAATCTATGTTTTGATACCAACTTGATATGACCCAAACTTCAGACCATGTCGTATGGGCACCTGAAGCTTACATGAACCTAAGGTCGCCCCATTAACCCAACCTAATCGTGTCGACATACCATAGGAGTCATAGGAGATACAAGTCACACATTAAAATAGAAAAAATAATAACATTGGTTAATAATTGATTCATTATAATGACTACACCCAAGTTCTTAGTTATTCACAACATCTCTATACACAACCAATGTCAATAAAAGTATATGTCGGGACAAGCCCCTGTCTTTCACCCAACCAAGACTAAAAGAGATTAAGTCTAATGATAAGGGCTAAGAGATAAATATCTTTCGACAGTAAGGATGCTCACCCCTTCAATTCAATGCACAAACCGTTCTGATCTACAAGTCACTGTGCGGGAGAAGAAAAAAATGCCCTACCTACGTCGTGTGGGGATGTAGCATTCGGAGATGGTTAGCTATTGAAATGCTAGCATGTAACTAAAGGATAAGTGCAAACATAACATCATCAATAAATAACAAATCAATATATCATGTTTTATCACATTCATACACTTATCCATACATATATATATACCATATATCAACGTAGATATCAAGGTTCATCAATACTCTCATACAATGATTTATTAGATGTAAAGTAGAGAACTACCACCCTCCACACTTATGGATTCATCTTGTTTAATACACTAAGGATTATAGCGACATTCACTTTTTAATTAGACTAGGACTTCCCCCATGTACATATGTTGATTATGCTAAGGGACTTTATCCACACACACCATCACTCAATGAGGGAGCTTACCCAAACACTAAGGCCATTCAAACAATGGAATTTACCTATACACATAGGTGAAATTCATCACAGTCCACGGGTGGACTTTACCACAAGCCATGATTTGACATTACCATAAGCCTTAGGTGGACTTTACAATAAGCCTTTACATGAGGCGAGGTACTTTGACCTCAAGAGCTCTTTTTGAGTAACGGACTTTACCTTGCATTTTCATTAGGCAATGGAATTTACCCTCAAAACATAAGTCAAAGGACATTACCCTCAAGCCATCTCAACCATTATGGGTTGACATTTGGGAGTTTATCCTTTATTCCATTTATCAACACATATTTAATACAATATTTGGGGACTTGAGCAATTAACAAATTTCAACACTATACAGGTCCTCATGGTCATTATGGGAGCCTTCATTACTCAATCATCTCAATAGGCCAATGCCTTTACTTAGTTCAATTATATAATCCCATTCATGGTCATCAAGACAGACACAAGCTTTTCACATTCATTAGCAATCTATTACCACATTATTACCACACTTGGGTTCTATACACAAATCAAATTCATCCCATGTATAGGGACTTTAACTACATATTAGCCATCAACTAACAAAGTTTCCCATTTCATAATACATGGTTCATAAAACCTACAATCAATCATAGCCACTTGAACCATTTCCCTAGCTCAACACATTATTAACATGCAACTAGTCATTTCACTTGGACATTTTAATAAACACCTTTTGTGCATACTTATAGCAAGGTCATTTTCGTGGTAGACATCATCAAGACTAGGGTTACTCAAGACCCTAATGTTAAACAACATATAAGAATCACCCACATATGCAATCTACCATGAACTACATGTATCAATACAAGTATATGAAAGAATCATCATCATTTATTGAAAGGTGTCCAAACCCTTTTTATTTAATTCAAAACCACCATGTGCACTTACTAATTCTTACGTGAAATACATAGGTTTATAGTTATTTTAAAAGGGGAAGAGATACATGTTTTGAAAAACTTGAATCACAACAAATTCACTCTTCTTCCTTGCCACAAGATGAACACCTTTAAACCCTAGCCTTTAATTTTATTTCCAAGAGACTTCAGAGTATTTAGGAAGTTTAAGTTTTGCAAATAAGAACTTAAGAAGCTACCAAGACTTATACAGGTCTAGGAAATAGGGTTTTAATAAAGGTCAATAACCAAAAGGTCCTTGTTTAAAATAGGGAAAACACATATGTGCAAGGTACGACTTTCCCTTATGGTTCAGTTAGCAATCGAAACCTAGGGTATGAGTAGTACCCTAACTTGTACCCAAGGCTTCCCCTACGTTGAAAAAATTGGTTATGGTACAACTAGGCACCCTTGATTCATATCCTCAGGGTATAACTCATGACCTAACTCATATAGGCCACTTAACCAAAATAGTCAAGTGTAGGTTAGGTTTCACTCCATACGATTGGGCAGCTTACGACTCGTGAGTTTTATTATGACAAAGGAATGACCTTTTCGTATGGTGGATATTATGCTAACCTAATATTCAGTCTTGGTAAAAAAGGGGAGGTCATGGTGGGTATGATATATGACCTAAGGTAGGACTCAAGTACCACCAACCTTATCTAGTCAAGAGATATCAAAGAGGTTGTTGTCTTCTTTAAAGGTTCAAGTCTAAGTTTTCTAATTCTTAAAGAAGATGAAAACAACATACAAAAAGGACACAATACAGTACATATATCATGATCATAGCCATTCTACTAAAAATTTTGCAAGGTCACATTCTTGAGTGTTTTATCTTTGGGGTAGGAAATGTCCAAAGTACCCCCGGCTTAAAGTTGTAAAAACTTGTAAGTGGTTATGAGTTGAGCCTTCAAATCATAACCATAACATACAATTAGTATTATCAAATCATCACCAGAACAGAAGGTTGTACACCACACTCTGTCCAACTTACTCTCTTGACCCACTTATCACTAGACTATATAACTGGTAAGATCTAGTTGCATCCGAAGCAGAATACAAAGGTCTAAACACTGGGAAATATATGATTGGACTTTTACCCTCTCATCACATGACCATATATTTAACAACTTGATGCTACCCCTAGTCAAGACAACAATGCTTACGGTAACAAGTGACCACATGCTAACCCATCAGCTGGTACCTACTATGAGTAATGAATAAAATAATAATAAAACACATATACAAAATTTAAACTGCTGAAGTAAACCCAATTTAAATACTAATATGTGATTGCATCACATGTCTAAAATATCTGATAAATACTAAAAAAACCATCTATCTAAACGACAAAAAGTACTAAAGAATTGGTAACTGACTAACTCCCTGACTGACTATCTGATTATCTAAAAGCCTCTAAACTAACTGAGAAGTTTTTGGGACAGACGCTTAACTAACTCTAATAAACTGAACATAAGGAATTAATGAATTAACTGAAATAAGAAAATCATGTCCTCAATAGATAAGGACACACAACTACTATTATTGTGTACGTTGAGATGTATAAGAGCAGTCGGGAAATTGGGTATCCGAACCTATGTTATAAAAAAACATAGTATAAAGAAAAGTTTGCAATCAGTACTTTAAATGTACTGGTACGCATGATAAGGATTGACTGAAATGCATGAGATAACTGAGAATAAATACATGAACTTGTAAAATCTGATAATGCAAGATGAGTCATAAACATGTTTCTGTGATTATCGGTAAATAAATGAATAACAAAAATCTTTATACTTTGGTCAAGAAAACCAGAGTTGAGACATACTGATTACTGATTAACTAGTATCTGTATACTGATTAACAAATATCTAAATATAGATCATGCGATACTAAACTTAACATAGTCAGAATAACTGGACTGTAAATATAGGAGGTATCATGTTACCAACATTTCCCAATCTAAGCTAATTTGGGTCAAACCTGTTACCCCAGTTGGAAGGGTGTCAGTATCGTACCACGGGTACTAATACTGGCTATGTGAATCCACTAAACTGGTTTCTCAAAGGACTAAGCTGTCACCCTTTACTTGTAGGTGCTCTCATGAGATATGTTTCAATCCTTAACTAGCAGGTAGACATCTCAAACCGACAATGGCCACATAGTTCTACAACTCAAGGATGGTTACTAAGGGTCACAACCTCTACTAGAAGGTGAGCCCCCGTCCCTAGGATCACTCGATACTAAATCCTACTCCCAACTAAACTGTCATTGGTACTGACCGAACTAACTTTAACTAAACATTATATTTGATAACTATTAGTGCTCATTATGGCCATAAATATCTGAGTAAATAACTAGACTCATAGTATCACTAAATTATTATTTGAAAGCTGTAAAATCATGTAAAACACATAGGTATCAGGTAATCATAACTACCAGCACTGAATGATCATGAAATTCAATATTAAGACTTAAAACTATAGTATTATATCAGCATGAAAATATTCAAAGTATAGACATTTTATCAAATATATGAAAATCAAGAACATGAACATGGGAAAACAACATAGTTACCTTACTAAGATCATAACTTCATAGTATAACATAAAATTCACTTGAATGTAATATGAGATATTGAAGCTTAAAGAATGAGATAACCTAGCTTAGCCTGGAATCATTCTTGGGCATGAATTAAGTCAAACTACTAAGGAGAAACATGAATTAAAACATATCATATATATATAAAACTCCATAATTAATGAAAAATACATATTTTAATTATAAAGAACGTTTAGGGGCTCCATTAGCAAAGGGAACCATGGATGAACATCCCACATACCTCACTAGATGAATTCTTAAAGATTCCTTGAGGATTTCTTCAACTTGAAGCTTGAATTCTTTATTTTCTTGTGAAAGAGTTTAGACTTATTTTTGGGGGAAGAGAGGGTTTCTTGAGAGTAATTTATGACTAAAAGGGAAAATAATGCTCTTTAAAGCCCCAAAATTCATGTTATGGATGGATTAGGTGAAGTAAAATGACTCACCCTCCCTTAAATTCGAAGGAATGAAATTGTATGGTATAGGGAGGGGCAACACGTGCTCTAGAATGGTGGACTAGGATGGGCGGCGCTAGCCTTAGAGCGATGGAATGGACCAGGCGGCGCCCACCTTACCCCAGTGGACTAGAGGGGGCGGTGCCCGCTTATCCCGGTGGTGCTACCGTATTGGTTTTATAAACACGCCTTTGCGCTATCAAAAAATTCCAAAACTCACCCGAGATACTCTTTGAACAACCCCGATCATGAATCAACTCAAAAATCGACATCCCAAGGTTGAGAAGGTTAAAAATAAGATCATCAAATTTTAGCGGTTTTAAAATGACTAAGTCCTCAACACATAGTGAAAAATTCCAAGTCTTGGACCCCTTAAACATGCAATTGAAAGATAAATTGAGCTATGATTAGTACGGGTTATTGCAATATATCCTCCTTGGGAACATTCATCCTCGAATGAAATTTTTAAGACTAAGAGTTCTAGGGAAACTGAGATCACATACTAAAAATGCATGACTAGATCCCATGCAACTTAAGCAACTCCCTAATGTAAATCATGTTATAATCCTCATCTGAGTGCGAAGTATGAACTGGCAAGAAATAAACTAATTTGGCTATTCTATTGACAATGACCCATATCGAATCATGTTGACGATGCGTATGAGGCAACCTTATCACAAAATCTATGTTCACCACTTCCCATTTCTAAGTATGGACGCTACACTCCTGAAATGCACCACTAGGACTTTTGTGCTTAACCTAAACCTATTGACAATTTGGACACTTAGCCACAAACTCTGCAATATCCTACTTCATACCATTCCACTGATAGATTTCCCACAAATCATGATTCATCTTAGTGGCTCCTGGATGGATCGAGTATTCCACACCATACAATTCTGTAAGTATTCATTATCTTAAACCATCAACATATGTAACACATAACCTGCCCTGATAATGTAGCACACCATCTCCCTCTTTGAAGAAAACCTCTACTTTCTGATCTCTAATTTCCACCATCAGCTTAACCAAACTTTGATCCATATCTTGTTTTTCTTTCATTTCACCAACCAATGAATATTTCAAACCATTCTAAACCAATATATTTCCTTCATCTGAATCAATTAACCGAACACCCAATCTACCACGATGATGAACCTCATGAACTAACTTCTTCTGATTATCCTCAACATGGGAAACACTAACCATAGATATCTTGTTAAGTCCATCTACCATCCAATACACTCATATCCTAATCCTTAAATAAATCAAACCATCTTCTCTGATGAACATTTATATCTTTCTACATGAGCATGTACTGTAAACTCTTTTGTCCTATGAACATATCAACATGAACCCTATAAAGATAATGTCGACAAATTTTCAAGGCTAAAACAACAACTGGCAACTTAAGATAATGGGTAGGATAATTCTTCTTATGGGGTTTAAGATGTCTAGAAGCGTATGCTATGACCTTGTCTGTGTACATCAAAATACAACTAAGACCAACTCTGGAAGTATTACAATAAACTGCAAACCTATCTTTGATATCTGGCAAAGTTAAGACTAGAGCAAAAGTGAGTCGAGTTTTTAATTCCTGAAAACTCTTCTCACAACAATCTAACCACTAAAATATGACTTTTTTCTAATTCAATCAAGTCTTGGGGGATGCAATAAAAGAAAACCTTTCAACAAACCATCAGTAATAGACAACAAAACCCAAAAAACTCCTAATATCTGATAGAGAGATGGGTCTGGGCTAGTTTCTCAATGCTTTGGTCTTTAGAAGGTCAACTCTAATACCATAACCTAAAATAATGTGGTCAAGAAAATCTATTGACGTTAACCAAAATTCGTACTTACTGAACTTGGTGAATAACTGGTGAGCTCTTAGATTCTGCAAAAAAATTCACAGATGGTCCACATGATCATTCTTACTGCATAAATAGACAAGGATACCATTAATAAACACTATCATGAAAATGTCTGAGTACTACTTGAACAACCTATTCATCATTTCCATAAAAGCTGCAGGGGAATTACCCTAACCGTAGAGGTATTACCCCTCTATTCAATAGCTGATTCCTTAGGAAGCTGAAAGTGAATGACTCTATTTCTACAGTTAATTAAGGAATAGCATGAGTGGAGCCAATCCATGCTAATATTGACATAAAAATCAATCATCTCTAACTCCACGAGATCAACTAAAGTGATTTTTGGAGATACTTTGACTGGGCAATTTCATTTTACCCATCTAGCTGTGATAAATTTACCCACTAGGGTAGACATTGAGAAAGGCTTCATTAATATTTAGGGACCGACACCAATATTTATAATTATATATGGAGTTGTAATAGAATGTGAAGCTTTGGATTTTAACAATGCATCAACATGAAGATGGAAAACCTATAATGTGCCTGTAACTAAATCAAGAGAACTCTCCTGATCTTGTCAAGTCTGAAGGGCATATAACCTATCCTGATGCTACCCATCAGTGGTACTAGAAGTAGCACCCTACTGAGCTAGGCGAACGACTAGAGCTGAGGAATGATTAGAATGATCCTACTAACAAGCACTCGAGCAATCCCTAACCCTATGGCCTAGCTTACAATAACTAAAACACACATTACTACCATCCATACACTCACCCTTACGATTCGTACCATATTTCTTGGAAAGCTCATTATTACAACCATTGTTCACCCTCTCCTAGAAATTAAAGCCTGGCGCTCTATCCTGACTATCTTTTCTTAACTTAAGCACTAGCTCACTAGCTAAAGATGAAGCTGGGGAAAAAATTTCTGATAGAACTAATAATGGTTACCACTTTCTGACCTTGGCTGAGAAAATTTAAAATAACCTATTCTAGCCCTCTTGTTCTTTCCCTCTTTCTCTTTAGGCTTCACCTCCTTAATATGCTAAGCACGAACTATGAGCCTAGACAGGTCCTTCTTCTTAATGAACAAGGCAATCAAACACTCCTTAACCATACTATCAACTATACCAAACACAAACTTTCTTATTCTAGACCTATTATCAACCACCATTGAAGAAGCAGACATTGCCAACTAATTAATCTTAAGAGAGTATTCCTCTACGCTTATATAACCCTGCTTCAAATTGATAAACCCCTGATCCTTAGCTTGCTCAACTCTAATAAAAAGGACTTGTCTAAGAAAGCTATGGGAAACTCTTCCCACTCTACTGGTGCTGCATCAACACCATATTCTTCATCCAAGTCTTAAATAAGGTATGAGATACATCCGACAAATGATATACAACAAACTCTGCAATTTCACTTGATGTAATACCCATGATATTCGCCAACTTTTGTACCATATCCACTAGATTAGCTAAAAAACAGCTCGTTGGTTGTTCTGAGAAGTTACTTAGTGGGATAAGGTAGTGAAATTAGCCCTGAATTTGGTTTTGGAGACATGTTCATTGAAGGGATCTTCCTAAATAGGTGGGCGCGCAGGTTGATTCCTGTTACTTCTTCTATTGGTTATTCTGGAAGACATTATCTGTAAACATAATGAAGAATGAGTTAGAAAGAGTGTTTAAATAGAGATCCTTCTCTATCATACGATATGAACATTGAAAGAAGGTAAACTTCCCTAAAACATTTCATAGCCTCTTTTCGATAAGTGTGGAGCACTTTCACCTATGCACAAGACTCTACTTAATATGACGTTTAGACTCCCTAGGACACTTGAAAACCTTAGCCTCTGATACCAAGTTTTTTCACAACCTAAAGCTACCCCTAGTCACGACAATGGTGCTTACGGTCATAAGTGACCACAAGCTAATCCATGAGCTGGTACCTGTTGTGAGAACTGAATAAAATATTATTTAAACATGTATGCTGAGGATAAATTACTGAACTAATACCAATCTGAATATAGAGATGTTATTCCATCACAAGTATACAACATCTAATAAATACTAAAGAAACAACCATATATCAGATTGTCAGAAAAGTATTGAAAGAACTGGTAAGTAACTAACTTCCTGACTGACTGTCTGATTATCTTGAAGCCTCTAAACTGACTGAGAAGTTGATGGGATAGACCCATAAATAACTCCAACTAACTGAATATAAGGAAGTACTAAAATAACTAAAATAAACCAATTATGTCCTAGATAGATAAGGACTCACCACTGCTACTGCTAAATATGCTGAGCTTTCTAAGAGCAGTGATGAAATTAGTCATCCGAACCTATGTTATTACACAACATAGCATAAAGAAAAGTATGTGATAAGTACTTTAAATGTATTGATATATGATATAAGGATCAACTGTACATCATGAGATAACTGAGCATAAATGCATGAACATGTTAAATTTGAGAATGTAAGACCAAGCATAAACATGTTTCTGAGATAATTAGTAAATAACTGAATAGCAAAAAACCTGTATTCTTTGATCAAGCAAACCTGAGCTGAGACATGTGGATTACTGATTAGTTTGTATTTGTATACTGATTAACTAATATCTGAATATTGAACATGTAATACTAAACTTTACTTAGTTTGAATAACTGGACTAAAACTGTGGGAGGTATCATCTAACCAACATGCCCTAATCTAAGATAATTAGGGTCCAACCTGTAACCCCAGTTAGAAGGGTGTCAGTATCGGCCACGGGTACTATCACTGGCTATATGGATCTACTAAACTGGTGTACTAAAGGACTAAGGTGTCACCCTATACTGGCCCATGCTCTCATGAGATATGTGTCAATCCTCAACTGGCAGGTAGATATCTCAAACCTACGCTAGCCATATAGTTATAAAACTCAAGGATTGGTACTAAGGGTCACACACTCAACTGGCATGTGAGCCCTCATACCTGGGTTCGCTCGGTGCTAAATGCTGCTCCCAACTTAACTAACACTGGTATTGAACTGAACTAAGTTTAACTGAACATTATATCTAATAAC
Source organism: Capsicum annuum (assembly GCF_002878395.1). NCBI lineage: Eukaryota > Viridiplantae > Streptophyta > Magnoliopsida > Solanales > Solanaceae > Capsicum > Capsicum annuum. The sequence goes on along the minus strand of NC_061117.1, from coordinate 84,830,142 downwards.
TGATGGTGCTCATCATGATCATAAATATCTGAGTAAATAACAAGACTCATGGTTTCACCAAATTATTATTTAAAAGATCTAAAATCGTTATAAAAGTGTAGGTATCGGGTAATAATAACCCACCAGCATTGAATAATCATAAAATTTAATATTAAGACTCAAACATGTAGTATGAAATCAAGATTCAAAGACTCAAAGTATTGACATTTCATCAAACATGTGAAAATCATGAACTTGAACATGGGAAAATAGCATGGTTGTAAGACTAAGATCATAACATAATAATATAACATGAAATTCACTTGAATGTAACATGAAAGATTAAAGCTTAACACATGAGATAACCTAACTTAGCATGGAATCATTCTTGGGCATGAATTAAGTCAAACAACTAAGGAGAAACATCAATTAAAACTCATCATGAACATATCAAACTCCATAATTAATGAAAATACAAACTTTAATTTAAAAGATGGTTTTGGGGCTCCATGGGTTAAAGGGACCCATGGATGAACATCCCATATACCTCACTAGATGAATTCATAAAGATTCATTGAGTATTTCTTGAACTTGAGGATTGAATTACTTATTTTATTGTGAAAGAGTTTTAACTCATTCTTGGGGAAAGGAAGGGTTTCTTGAGAGTAATTTATGAATAAAAGGGAAAATAATGCTCTTTAAAAGCCCCAAATTTGGGTTATAGACGGATTAGGTGAAGGGAAATGACTCAAATCCATTAAATGCCAAGGAATAAAAATTAGATGAAATAGGAAGGGTGCTGCACGGGTTCTGGAGAGGTGGACTAGGCCAGGTGGAGCCCGCCTTACCTCGGTAGACTGGAAGGAGCGGCGCTAGCTTATCCCGGTAGTTCTACTAGTTTGGTTTCCCAAACATTCCCCTATGCTTATCCCAAAATTCTGAAACAAATCCGATACCCACTTTGAACCACCCCAATAATAAATCAACTCAAAAGCAACGTCTTGAGGTCGGAAAGGTTTAAAATAAGACCATCGAATTGTAGGGGTCTTGAAATGACTAAGTCCTCAACACTTAGTAAAAAATTCAAAGTCTTGGACCCCTTAAACATGTAACTGAAAGCTAACAGAAATTGTCCATCGACATACTAGCCCACATATGACTAGTGCCCCTAGACCTGTCACCATGACATACGACTAATGATGAGAGTTGTAAGATGAACAAAAAGTTCAAAACACAAGAAATTTGCAAAGTCCAAAATTTGGGGAGTTTCAGTCTCCCCCACTTAGAATCATTCATTATCGAATAATGGGTCAAGGTAACAAAAACACAATTAGACTCCTTATACCTCTACTCTTACCTTTAACTAAGTTATAAAACAAAGATTCCAAGGAAATCAATCTTTTCTTTAACAAAGTCACATAACAAGCCTGTTAAGAATACACACATATCTCAAGCATGAATCCCTGGAATAGGGAATAAGAATGGATACTTGGACTTCATGTCCTCCTCGGTTTTTGAAGTAGATTCCTCAAGCTTTTGGTTCCACCATAGAACCTTTACCAAAGCCACATATTTTGTCTACAACTGATAAACTTGCCTATCCAAGATTCTCACCAGGACATCCTTATCAAATAAAGAATCCAAAATACCAATTTTCACCAAGGGAACAACCAACGAAAGGTCACCCATGCATTTCTGCAACATGGACACATCGAATACCGAATGAATGGAACTCGTGATACAAGTCAATTCCAACTAATATGCAATACAACCAACCCTTATCAAAACTAATTATGGCCAACATACCAAGGAATAAACTTCCCCTTATTCCCACACTACATTACTTCTTTCATGGGAGACACCTTTAATAATACCCAATCTATAACCTTAAATTCTAAGTCCTTTGGCCTAAGGTTCGCATAGGACTTTTGGAGACTTTGGCCGATCTTAAGACTATCCCAAATCACCATAACCTTCTCCATAGCTTTGTAAACTAAATTCAGTCCAAACATCTCCACTTAACCAACCTCAGACCACCCACCACCTAATAGGAGATCTAAAACTCCTTCCATACAATGCCTCAAATGGGGCCATACCAATGCAAGAATAGTAACTATTGTTATAGGAAAATTCAATGAGAGTCAAGTGGTCAAACCAACTATGACCAAAGTCGATTACATAAGCTCGCAATGTATCTTTCATAATCTAAATACTATTTTTTCTTTCCTATTCAACTGTGGGTGGAAAGAAGTACTAAGACTCACCTAAGTCTCAAACCACACTTAAAAGTATGGAGTAAATATGATGAAAACTGATTACTATGATCTGAAATTTTTGAGAAAGGAGCACCATGCAAATTTACAACCTCCTGAAGGAACAACTTTTCATAGTCCTTGGCAGAATAATTAGTCCTCAATGGTAAGAAGTAAGCAGACTTAGTCATACTATCCACGATAACCCAAATGTTGTCACACTAATTCTACGACCATGGAAGGCTGATAACGAAATCATATTGATTATATTCCACTTCCACACCACCAAATCAATTTCTTAAAGTAGCCTACCAGGCCTCATGTGCTCCACCTTTACTTGCTGACACACTATACACTTATCCACAAAGTTGGTTACATCCCGCTTCATATTATTCCACCAATACATATCCTTGAGTTCATGATACATCTTTGTTAAAATGGGATGAATCGTATACCATGACTCATGGGACTCAACTAAATACTGCCTTACAATACATCGATGTCGTCAACACACAACCTCTTTTGGTACCTCAAGATACCATCACTACTGATATCAAAGCCATCACCTTCTAGTTACCTACATAATCCTTGATTTTCACCAATAGAGGTTCTAATACCTGTTTTTTTTTTTATTTTTGATCCAAAAGAGTATTGCGCCACCTATTGCACAAACATACCACCTTTCTCGGAGTCCAAGAGATAAACTCCAAGGTTAGCAAAATGGTGAATATCCTTCACTAATTCCCACTTATCCTTATCCACATGTGATAAACTACCTATTGACAACCTGCTAAGAGCATCAGCAACTATGTTAGCTTTACTGGATGGTAGTGAAGACTCAAATTATAGTCCTTTAGTAACGCAATGCACCTCTTTTGCCTATGATTAAGATTTTTTTGAGTGAACACATACTGCAGGCACTTATTAGAAAATATATCAACATGGACCTCATACAAAGAATAAAACAAAATTCATAATGCAAACACCACAACCAATAACTCTAAGTCATGAGTCAAATAATTTTTCTCATGAACCTTCAACTGTGTAGAGGCATAAGCAACCACCTTGACATACAACATTAATAAATAATCCAAACCAACCTGTGATGCATCACAATAGACAACGAAACCCTCTCCGTACCTTCAACTAGAGTTAAAACCAGAGCTGAAGCCAACATATCTTTCAGCTTCTACAAACTACCCTCGCATGCATCAAACCACCCAAACTTTACCTTATTCTAAGTAATCTTGATCAATGGAGTATCAATAGAAGAAAAACATTCCACAAATATTCAATAGTAATTGGCTAAACCAATGAAACTCTAAATATCAATTGGAGTCATGGGTCTAGTCCACTTCTTAACCATAATAAATTTTGAGAAATCACCATGATCCCTTTACTAGGCATAACATGACCCATAAATGTAACAATATTCAACCAGAATTAATATTTAGAGAACTTAACATACAATTGTTGAACTTTCATGGTCTATAACATAATATGGAGGTGATCAGCATAATCCTCCTCACTCTTTGAGAATACCAAAATATCATCAATGAAGAAAATTATTAAAAAATCTAGAAACTAATGAAAGACCCTATTCACCAAGTACTTGATATCCAAAGGAAAAATTGGTCAAGCCAAATAACATTAGCAAGAACTCAAAATACCTATAGTGTGTACAAAAATTTATATTAGGGATGCCCACTTCCATAATCGTTAACTTATCATACCCACCAAAGATCAATCTTCAAGAAGAATTTGGAACCCTAAAGATGATCAAAGAGATCATCAATTCATGAAATAAGATACTTATTCCTTATTATCACCTTATTCAGCTGTCAGTAATTAATACACATCTAAAGGGAACCATCCTTCTTATGCAGTAATAATACCGGTGCAACACATGAAGACACACTAGGATTGATGAAACCCTTGTCTAAAGGATCCATTAATTTTGTCTTATGATCCTTTAACTTAGCCAGAGACATTCTATTTAGGGGAATAAAAATACTAACGGTGTTCACGACAAGATCTATCCCAAAATCAATCTCCAATCTAGAAGGGTACTAGGAAGGTCATCAGATAAGACCTTGGAAAAATCATTCAACACTGGGATAGAAAGAAAAGAAGGACCCTGCAAGTTAGAATCTTTTACCTAGACGAGATGATAGAGACACCTCTTGTAGATTAATCTCTAAACTCTAAGATATGATATAAATCTCTCCTTAGGAGAAAGGGAACCACCCTCCCTATTAATAGCATGCATATTAGGGAACTTAAAGATGACCTTATAGGTCTAATAATCTCAAAAAGCATTGCATAAGTGCAACCAATCTATTTACAATATGACATCAAAATTAATAATGTCTAATTAAAACTGATTCACCAAAGTCTTCCGACCACCAACAGATATCATAAACACTCTATAGACTCTTCTAAAAACCACAAAGTTTCCTACCAGGGTAGAAATAGAAAAAGGTTCCATAATATACTCAAGACCATAACAAAAATGCATAACTACAAATGGGTTCAAATAAGAAAGTGTATACCTAGATCAAGTTAATATCACATATCATGGGAAAAGAGTTTCAATATACCAGTAATGAGAATGGAAGATACCTTAAAGTTTTTATGTGAAGTAAGAGCATATAAGCGATTTTGGCCAGTGCTGCTACTAAAAGCAGAAGCAACACCCTTTGGTGCAAGAGCTAATGAATATGAAATACAAACCTTAATGTCCCCAGAAGTAACCCTAAAATAATAATCATGCTGCATGTTGCCAATCTAACCATAGTAATAAAAATGGTCTTTCTCTTTCTCATATTAGGCACAGTATAGTTGACCATAAAATTTATAAGGAGGATACAATGGAGTAGATTAAGACCCACCAACCAGATATTGGGCACCTTATGCCCTATACCCTCAATTATGCTGAGAAAAATAATCACCCAATGGCTTTGGGTAATGAGTACTATCCATAAAAAATGAACTAGAACTCCCCTACTTCTTCTTAGGAAACTTTCCCTCATCTCTACTACTCTACAGTTGGCCTCCACCCTGATAAAAAAATCTAAATTTCTTACTCCACCTCTAAAATACACTAGTTTTGTCCCATAGAAAATTCATAATTTAAAGATCACCGCAGATCATACGACTTGTGGGTACTAGTTATAGGATGTGGGAATTATTTAGGTTCCTTAACTCATATGATGATTAATATATTTTGGGTTACATTCTATCTAAGGTATGAGTGGACATCATAATAGTCATAAGCTATGGTACGAGGGGTATAGTACTATATCATGTAATGTCTTATGTCTAGCCTAGAGCATTTTTTCCTAGGGTACTATTTAGGAGGTTACCAATCATATGATTAGAAATTAGTTGCTCTAGGAAATATTCTGTTGGACATTGTTAGAGTAAAATTTGATGACTAGGGTACAATTGGTGGGTACCACTCTATGTTGGGTTACGATTTGGGTGATGTGGTCGTTCTCTCCTACAATTATATTTTCATCTTTTAAGCTGGGGATAGTCCAGACAATTCCAACCTCAAAAGTCTTAAGTCCCCATGTATTATTACCTATTATGGACTTTCATAACAAACTTTCAAAAGATCAAACACTCCAAAAACACTGTTTATACTCTCTCTTAAAGATTATGCTAGGGTTTTCTCCAAGTGTTCATCTAGGGGTAAAACGGTCAAGTTTCTTCTGTGAATCTTCATAAATAAGGTACGTGACTCCTCCCTCATTTTCATCTCTCAAATATAATATATTTAAATATTTATTATGAATTATAAATGGTTATTTTTGAAAGCAATATTGAGGGTTATAACACATATTGAGTATTGTTTACTCTTGGTTTAAACTGCAATATATATATATTTTTGGTGATGTTTTGCACATTTGGGTACTTGGAAATTTTTTTTAAAAAATGGGTCATGGATAATCCTAATCTTTACGATTTTTACTTTAGTTAGGTTTTGGTAACGGTACGCCCTCAAAGTGTTTGTGAAAATACCTAAGAGAATTAACTAGTCACATATTAATAGTATTTTTAACTAAAGAGTTGACCTAGTAACATGATTGGTTGGTAAATGGCTTTTTAAAGGCCATGTTCTTTGTGAAATGATTTAAATGGTAACCTTGGTGGTTTAATTGGTTAAAAGGTTTTGATTCCCTAAACTTTAAATTTTTTTATATTTTTACTCGATAATGGGTTTGAGTCCCTAAAGTTTTAGTTAAGTTAGTATCTTTGTTAGATAATGGGTTTGAGTCCCAATATCAAATAAATGATTGGTTGATTGATAATGGAAATTGTATGTCATACGCTTGCAAGTAGTGTTGGTATGGTGATACCAAAGAGATTCCTCGATAAGTAATTAGCTTAATATTTGTGTAGGTGAAATGATGGTTTTAAATTGGTCTTTAAAGGAGGGATGTATAGCTGGTCCATGAAAGTAGAGTTCGAAGAACTAACACTCAAAATCATGCTAGCCGGTGCGGTTGTCTTTATGACCGAGTGGTTTGAGTCCCCTGAATAAATATATGAATAGGAGGTTCTATTCCCTCATAATACATGTACTGGCTCTTAAATCACTTTATTATGCTTGTAGGTTCAAGTCCCCTACATAGGCATATATAGTTTTAGACATTCTCTTGTTTTTGTGGTTACACATACTATGGCCCTTATACCTAGGGGAGAGTTGGGCCCATATAGCCCATGGGTTCCTTGTTTTATGACGGCTATACTACATAGCCCAGGTTACCTATTTTAAAGTTTATGCTAATCTTTTCCCTACCCCGACATGATATAGATGTATATGTATTGTATTTGTCATATGTATTGGTTAATTGGATTTAAACTATTGGTATTATTTTATCCTTATCCTTGAATTAAACGTTAGTGCTCCAACTACTAACCATCTTGGATATTGTATCCCCATGCAATTTAGGTGTTGGTCATATTCTTACACCTCTTATTTAGTGATTGGACTCGAGAACAACTTGTATTGACTTAAAGTGGTGAGCTTCCATACTTCAAAAGGCTTAATTTCTTGCTTTGAGTTTTCTTATGTCTTTATTAGTGTAGACTTAGACATTTGTTTTTGCTATGGTTGGGGGCATGTCCCGATCGGATATTCTTGGATTTCTTTAGAGGCTTTTTATGGACAAACTGTGGACTTGGGTACGTCAAGGTATGGATATAGACTTGGTTATTATTTTGATTTTGTTATGGTCATTTGTTAGGCATTGGACAATTAAACTTGTTTGGGTTAGTCATGATCTTGGACCTACCCTAATGTCTTCGTGTTGTTAATCACCTTATCTTGTTATATGTCAAAATTTATCTGACTCTGGGTACATGTTGGTTTGTTTCACTGGATAGTGTGGTGATCTCTAGCACATGTTGGGCTTGAGATACCTTTCACAACAAGGCTCTAGTTTAGGTCGTGTCAAGTTGGTATTAGAGCCAATGTTTAGTGTTAGTTGAATGCCTACAAAATCATTTCAAGTATAGTCTCTTTTATGGGTATGCAGTGTGCCACACTAATAAGAGAGAGAATATGAGATATTTAGGAATGTTTTACTCAATTGTTGTCTTATTTCATGCTTTAGAGTCCTAGCTCTTAGATTCTTCTGATTTTGATTTACTTATATTTCAGATCATGCCTCCAAGAAGATCTGATGTTCGTGCAAACTCCTTTATCCTAACTGGGGACATTATTCATAGGACACTTCCTACCTCTTATGAGTAGAACCGGTCAAGGGTCATTCTATCTGATTATCCTTTTGGGTTCCAATTGTCCTCACCGATCCCACTCCTGAGGGGAATATTCATACTCAGTCACCTCAAAAGGAGGCTTTTAATGTTGTTTTCCTTTGCTCCATTAACTAGTTGACTCAATTGGTAGCTTAGATGTCTAAGCATGGTATTCCTCTTAGTTTTTCTTCTGAGGCCAAAAGGGTTGACTAATTTATGAGGTTGCATCCTCTTATGTTTACTAATACAAAGGTTGAGGAGGATCCAAAAAGTTTCATTGATGAAATTAGAAGATCTTCCAGATTAATCATGCTTCAGAGGTTGAAGGTATTGATTTTGTTGCCTAACATCTAAAAGATGTGAAGAACCAGTCGTTTAAAGAGTAGGGATAGTAGAGGGGAAAGCAAGTTAGTTCTACCTCGTGGGAGGATTTCTTTAGTATATTTTTGGACCGGTACTTTCCCTAAGAGTTTAGTAAGGTAAAAGCAAAAGAGTTTGTGAATTTCAGAAAAGGTATAATGTCCATCAAGGAGTATGCCTTGAAATTTCATCAGTTGTCTATATATGCTCCTGAATTAGCCTCTAGCATGAGGGCTAGAATAAGTAAGTTTGCTTTGGGTCTATCTCGTAAGTTGTTCCTTGATAGTAAGGCTACTTTATTGATTGAGGACATAGACATCTCTAGGTTGGTGGTTTACATGCAGCAAGTGAAGGAAAAAAATGAAAAAGGTAGAGTTTAGTGAAAGCTAGGGGAAAAAATTTAGGCCTTCTAAACGGAGTGGTAAAGAAGGTGGAATATTTCCAAAGAAGAAGTTGGAGAGTTCTGGTTCTTTCACTACAGTTAGTGCTCCTTACCCAAAGTCATTGGGTAATCATAATTCTTAGCATGATGATGGATCCTGGGCATAGGGTGCCTAATCTTAGGCTAGTGGGGCTCAGTTGGCTCTATCCCATCCTTCTTGTAAATTGTATGGGCGGTCATACCGTGGGTTATGTGATGAAAGAAAGAATTTTTTTTTTATTATGTTCAAATTGATCACATGCAGTGTGACTGTCATGTTAGAATGTCTTTTGGAGGCGACTAGGTCCCGATTACCTCTTCATCTACTCCTATATCTATTTCAACTTTTTGTACCTGCACTGGCCAAAATCCATCATATGCTCTTGCATCTCACTAGGACTTTGAGGCATCTCCCAATGTTGTTATGGTTATGTTAAAACTTTTCTCCTAAAATGTGTATTGTTTGCTTGATTAAGGGTCCACTCTTTCATAAGTGACCTCATTCATGGATGTGTATTTTTACTTTCAGCCTATATCTATTTCTGATCCTTTTTCTGTATCTACCCCAGTTTATGACTCTATGATTGCTTAAAAAGTCTATAGGGGGTGTGTGGTATCTCTTAGTGGTAGAGAAACTCTCGTGGATTTGATAGAGTTAGATATAGTTGACTTTGATATCATATTAAGGAGGATTTGGTTGAATTTTTTGTATGTTTCCATAGATTTTGGACACGTAAGGTCATGTTTAAATTCCTTAATGAGCTAGTCATTGTATGGGATGGGGGTTCTTCAATTCCTAAGAGGAGGTTCATCTCATATCTTAGAGCCCAAAATTTTATTTCCATGGGCTGTTTATATTATTTGATTTAGGTTAAAGATTCTAACTCGGAGGGTCCTTATTCAAAACATGTTCCTATGGTAAATGAGTTTGCCGAGGTTTTCTTTAATGCTCCTTCTGCTGTTCCTCCCAATAGGGAAATTTATTTTAGGATTGATCTTATATCGGACACGCATCCTATCTCTATCCCACCTTATAGGTTGGCTTCAGCGGAGTTGAATGATCTTAAGGAGGAATTAAAAGATCTCTTAGATAAATGGTTTATTCATCCAAGTGTGTCTCTTTGAAGTGGCCCTATATTTTTCATGTCTAAGAAGGATGGTTCCTTTTGGATTTGTATTTAAGGTGAAAAGTGTTTCTCTAAGATTGATCTTAGGTGGGTTATCATCAACTTAAGATAATGGAAGTGGAAATCCCTAGGACTTCCTTCAGGACTCGATATGGTCACTATGAGTTCCTGGTTATGTCTTTTAGGTTGATTAATTCCATGACAAAAGTCATGGGTTTGATGAATTGGGTATTTCATTAGTTTTTTAATTTGTTTGTCATTGTCTTTATTAATTACATCTTGGTCTACTCTAAGAGTCAGGCGGATCATGTTGATCACCTCCGTGTTATGTAGCAGACCTTGAATGATCAGCGTTTATATGCCATGTTCTCTAAATCTAAGTTTTTTTTAAAGTTGTGACTTTTATTAGTCATGCTATCTCTAGTGAGGGGATTATGGTAGATCCACAAAAGGATGAGGTGGTTAAGAAGTGGCTTAGACCTGGGATTCCAACTGATATTCGCAGCTTCTTAGGTTTAGCCGGTTACTATAGGAGATTTGTTTAGTGTTTTTTACTATAGTGGCTCTATAGACTAAGTTTACCCATAAAAGATCATGTTTTTGTGGTCGGATGTGTCTAAAGGTAGTTGTAGGAAGTTGAAGGATAAGCTGACTTTAGCTCTGATTTAGATCCTGCCAGAGGGATATGATGTCTTTGTAGTGTTTTGTGATGCTTCTCGTGATGGGATTGGTTTTGTGTTGATACAGTATGGTAGTGTGGTGACCTATGCTTCTAGTTAGTTGAAAGTTCATGAGGAAAACTACCCCACCCATTATTTGGAATTGTTAGATATGGTATTTGCGTTAAAGATTAGGTGTTACTATCTCTATGGGGTTTTTATTGATATATTTTCTGATCATAAGAGCTTGTAGTATGTATTTACTTAGAAAGAAGTAAATCTCAGGGTAAGGAGGTAGCTTGAGTAGCTGAAAGACTATGATATAAATCTTCCCAACAATCAAGATAAGCTAACGTAGTTGCTGATGCTTTTAGCAGGTTATCCATGGGAAGTATAGCTAATGTAGTTAAGGACAACTGGGATTTGCTGAAGGACATTCACCATTTGTCTAGTCTTGGAGTTCATCTCACGTACTTCAAGAATAGTGGTGTGTTTGTGCATCAGGTGTAGCAATCATCTCTTATTGTTGTGACAAAGGAAAAGAAAATGCTAGATCCTGATTTATTAAAGATTAAGAAGAATGTGGGTCACTAAAAGATTGTTGACTTCGAGATAGGTGGTGATTGTATCTTGAGGTACCAATGAAGGTTATGTGTTCCCCATATCAATGGATTGAGGGAAAGGATATTAGCCAAAGTGCATATATCTCGTTATGTTATTCATCCTTATTCTATGAAGATGTATCGTCACCTTAAAAAGTTCTATTGGTGGATCATTATGGAGTGAGATATGGCTAACTATGTGACTAAATGTATGGTGCATCAACAAGTGAAGGTTGAGCACATTAGACCCGGGGGTTTGTATCAAGAGATTGAGTTTCCCCAATTTAGGCGGTAGGTGATTAATATGGATTTTTTAACCGGTCTTTCTTGGTCTCAATATTTGTGTGATTTTCTTTGTGTAATTATAGATAGGATGATCAAGTACACTCACTCCTTATCATTGAGGACTAGTTATTCAACAGAGTATTATGCTAAGTTATTTCTTGCGGAGATTGTCAAGTTGCATGGTGCTCCTATTTCTACATTTCGTATTGTGGTATTCCATTCTCCTCAAATTTTTAGATGTAATTTTAGAAAGGGTTTAGAACTAAGGTGTGCCTTAGTATCGCTTCCTACCCACAGTCGGATCAACAAACGAAAAGGACCATTCAAACATTGGAAGATATACTTCATACTGGTAATTGGCTGCACCATTTGCCTTTGATTGAATTTTTTTATAACAACAGTTACCCCTCAAGAATGGGTATGGCTCTTTTTGAGGCATTGTATGGTAGGAGATGTCGTTCTTCTATTGGGAGGTATGAAGTTGGTGAGGGTATATTTTTTGGCCCTGATTTAGCTTACCAAGTCTTATAGAAAGTGAAGATGATTCATGATAGATAGAAAGCCAATCAAATCACCAAAAGTCCTATGCGAATGTTAGGCGTAGGGAGTTGGAGTTCAATGTTGGCGATTGGTGATTCTTGAAGGTGTCTCCTCTTAAGAGAGTATGGTTTGGTAAGAAGGGGAAGTTCAGCCCTCAGTATTTCGAACAATAACTAATTTTAAATAGGGTTGGCAAGGTTGCTTATGTGTTAGATTTGCCTCCTAGTTTGAACTCCATCTATCCGATTTTCCATGTCTCTATGTTAAGAAAGTGTGTAGGTGATCCTTTATCGATAGTTCCTATAGAAGGGTTGGGTATGTCAGATTCCTTATCTTACGAGGGAGTCCATTCAGATCTTGGATCATTAAGTCCGTCGGCTGTGGATAAAGGATGATGCTTCGGGAAAGGTTCTTCAAAGGAACCATAAGGTAGAGGAACTACATAGGAAGCAAAAGAGGACATAAAGTCCAAGTATCCACATTTGTTCCTCATTCCAGAAATTCATGCTTGAGTTATGTGTTTTTCTTAATATCTTTGTTTTATGTCGTTGTTTTCTAACTTGTTTAAAGGCTAGTTTGATGTGTAAGAATGTATTAACTCATGCCTGTGCTTTCCGTTACCTGTCATTCAAGGATGAATAATCCAAGTAGGGGAGAATTGATACACCCTAGTTTTGACCCTTAGAAAATTCTTGATTTTAATCTCAGTAGACATCATAATACATATGGGTACTAGTCGTATGATGTGGGTACTTTTTAAGGTCCTCAACTCGTATAATGATCAATGTGGTTTGGGTTGTCTTCTATCCAAGGTATGTGTGGACATGTTACAAGTCGTAAGATACGGTACGAGGGGTATATTACTAAATCGTATGATGTCGTACATCTATCCTAGAGGATTCTATCTAGGCTATGGTTTAGGAGGTACCAAGTGTATTATTGGATGCTAGTTGATCTAGGTACTCATATTTTTTTTAGTGTTGGAGTCCATGTTGATACCTAGGGTACGACTGCTGGGTACCAATCGTATGTTTTGGTACATTTTAGGCGGTGTAGCCGTACCCTCCTACTATCATGTTTACAACTTTTAAGATGCGGGTATTCAGGACATTTCCCATCCAATAGCCCTTAATTCCTCACGTCTTATAACCCATTTTAGCCTCTCAAACACACTTTTGAAAGATCAAATATTCCGAAAACACTCTCTAAATTTTATTTTGAATATTGGGCTAGGGTTTTCTCCATGTGTTCATCTAGGGACTCAAGGGTCAATTTTCTTCTATGATTATTCATGAATAAGGATTGTGACTCCTCCTCATTTTTATTTGATAAATATCATGTGTTTTAAACATTGATAATTATTCAAAAATGGTGTTTTTGAAAACCGATGTTGAAGGTTTTGATACTTATTGTTGATTACTGTTTACTCTTGGATTAAATTCTTTCATAAATGTTTTCCATGATGGTTTACACATATTAGTGTTGGGTAATTGTGGTATAACAATTGGGTCATGGGTTACCCTAAACATGATGATTTTTACTTTGGTTTTAATTGTGGTAATGGTATGCCCTCAATGTATTTGTGAAAATGCCAAAAAGAATAAACTTTTCACTATTATTGGTGTTTTGAACTAAGGCATTGTTGTAATGAATATGAATGGTTGGTAAATGTTTTTTTAAAGAACTTATTGCTATATAATGATTTAAATGCTAACATTGGTGGTTTAATTAGCTAAAAGAGTTTGAGTCCCTGAACATTTAATTGATATATGTCTTCACTCAATAATGGATTCAAGTCCATAAACATTGAGATGAGTTAGTGTCTTTGTTCGACAATGGGTTTGAGTCCTAATGTTTAATAAATGATTAGTTGATTGATAATGGAAATGGCATGTTGTAAAATTACAAGTGGTGTTGGCATGATGATACTAACAAGGTGCCTTTGGTAAGTAATTGCCTTAATGGTTGTGTATGTGAAATGATGGTTTTAAATTTGTCTTTAAAACCGGGACGCGTAGCTAGGGACTAACACTGCAGGCCGCACTAGCCGACATGGGTGTCTTTTTGAGTGGATGGTTTGGGTCCTCTATATGAATATGTGAATGGGAGGTTCGAGTCCCCGTTAATATAGGTACCAGTGCTTAAGTAATCTTTATTAGCTAGGAGGATCGAGTCCTCCATAAAGGCATATATGATTTTCACATTCTTTTGTTTATACGACTACATGCATTAAGGCCCTTCAAGCTAGGGGAGAGCTAGGTCCATACAGTCTACGGTTTCCTTGTTTTATGACTTTTATGCTACACAACACATGTTAATGATTTCAAAGTTCATACTAATCTTGTTCCCTAACCCAGTATCGTATATATTTATATTTATATGTATATATTGCATTAGTTGATTGGATATGAATTTTTGGCATTATTATTTCCTTATCCTTGAGTTATATGTCAGTACTCCAACCACTAATTGTCTTTGATGTTGTATTCCCACGTGATGTAGGTGTTGGTCATATTCTTCCAGCTCCTACTCAGTGATTAAACTCAGGAATAACTTGTGTTGACTTGAAGTGGTGATCATTCATACTTCCAAAGGCTCTACTACTTTATTTGATTTTTCATATGTCTTTATTGGTTTAGACTTAGACAGTACTTTTGTCTATGGTCGGGGGCGTGTCCCGATAGGTTATTCTTGGATTTCTTTTAGAGGCTTGGTATGGACAAACTGTGGACTTGGGTACGTCATGTTATGGATATGGACTGGGTTATTATTTTTGTTTTGTTATGGTTGTTGGTTGGGAATTCAACGGTTAGACTTGGTTGGGTTGGTCATGGTCTTGAACCTATCCCAAAGTCTTTGTGTTGTTAATCACCCTATCTTATTATATGCTCAGAATTCATCCAACTCTGGGTATATTTTGGTTAGTTGGATTGGGTAGCGGGGTGATCTCCCATCCTTGTTGGGGTTGAGATGCCCATTATGACAAGACCCTTGTTCGGGTCGTGTTAGATTCTCTCCCAACTCTGCTTGTTTCTTATTTTCTTCCTCAACCTGCTAAATATATACCACATGTCGAGAAATATCTATATCTTTGTTCAATAAGGCAGCCTTACTCTCAAGAATCAACTCAAGGGATAACCCAGAATCAAACTTACGCATTCTAGCTCTCATGCTAGACACCAACTTAGGATCATACCAAGATAACTGATAGAATTTCAAGGAATAATCCTTGGCCAATATCCTACCTTGTCTCAGATAATTCCCAAATTCTCCACTTTCGCCTTCCTCGGCTCCTAAGGAATAAAGTTATCTAATAAGGCACTAGATTGTTCCCACTCATCGTACCACTGGTATTCTATATCCTTCAATTAGGAGGCAAAAAACTCCATACCTTCAACATCTGAAGTATGCATAATCCAAAAGATCTCTCCATCTTATCAATAAAAGCTTGAGGATCCTCCTCGACCTTAATACCAATAAAAGTTGGAGGACTCAACCTCATGAATTGATCAACCCTTATGGCCTTAAAATAAGAAGTACTACACTCACACTAAGAAGCTACCAGCTGATCCAACATAGGAATGGACTTGCAAAACTCAGCATTCATTATATCAGCCTGAGGATCTAGAGGAGGGCTAGATGGAACCGGTGGAACTATAAGAAGGCAATAAAGATTTTGACCCCTAGGCTTGGTCTGAACCCCATAAGCAGGATGTAACCCATTAATAATGTCCTCAAGTGGGACAGAGGAGTTTCCATAAGCTTTAGATCTTCTGGGAGGAATGATCTTTAAAAGAAAGAAAAAGAAAATTAGAGAAATCCAAGACCTTAGGCTTTATAGCTCGAAGTAAGACAACAAGAAAGGGAAATATTCCTAAAAGTCTCATAGCCTCTCTCTTATAGTGTGATGCACTACAAACCTATAAAAGAGGCTCTACTTGACACAGCTTTGTGGATACCCAATTGACCATGAACTTAAGTTCTGATACAAACTGTGTGATGATGCGAACTAGGGCCTTGCTGTGACGGGTGTACAAAGTCCCACGTGGACTAAAGATCACCCCTTCATGTAGCCTAACAAACAAAACAAACACAAGTTTTGGATTAGTTCCAAATATGTTAAAAGATAGCATAGAATAAAATGAATAACAATTTTAGGATAAATCTATACCAACTACCAATAACCGGACAACCATCCATCACCAAACAACCAACCAAACCACCAAATTCCACAGTAGTCCAACAAAGCCTCTACAAAATCAAAAATCACTAAAAAGTTAGGATATGCCCCCAACAGTAGCCAAAAACAAAATATAAACAAGGTCTAAGAAATAGGAGACATGGACCATAAAATAAAACCTTTCAAAGTACGGAAGCTCACCACTTAAATGTCAACTAATGAAGTAACTAAAGCTCCTGCGCAGGATAAATAGAAGAAGTTTCAGTAACTGCATCGCATGGGGATACAGCGTCCAAAAATAGTTAGTGGTTGGAGTGCTAGCATATATCTTAGGGATAGAGGAATAAAATAATGCCATCATTCAAAACCAAGTCAAATTACCATATGCACTCACATACATACTTATATATCATGCCGGGATAGCTAAAAAGGCTTAGCAGGAATTTAAGTACCTTAACATGGGTTGTGTATCATAGCTATCATATAACAAGGAACCTACGCACCATATGGGCCCAGTTCTCCCCTATTTGAAAAGTCCCTAGTGCGTGTAGTCGCATGAACCAGAGAATAACCATATCCGATAAGCCTTTATAGGGGACTCTAACCTCTCGGCATAATCAAGGTGACTTAAGCACTAATTTATACAATATAGTCGACTAAAACCTCCCAATCATATAGAAACCCGAACCGACTAGCGCAGTTTCTAGTGTTAGTCCTTCGAACTCCACATTCATGGCCCGACTATAGATCCCACTTTAAAGCCCAAATTAAAACATTCATTGCACATACACAACTATTAATCCAATTACTTACCAAATTTATCCCATTGGTATCATCATACCAACCCACCTGTAAGCGTAAAACATACTATAACCATTATTAATCAACTAAGTACTCGAAAACATTGTCTAAACAAAGACATCAGTTCAATTCGACCTTTAGGGATTCAAACCTATTTAATATTTCAAATCAATTTTTGACCACAAGGAATTCATAAACAATTTTCCAAACATTAACATCCATAGGCCAATGCCTTAGTTTAAAGCATAATTTAACATATGATAGAATCATTCTCAATGGAATTTTCACAAACAAGCTGAGACATACCATTATCAAAGAACAAAACCAAAAAATTTAGGGTTAAACATGAACCATTTGTTAAACCACAATTTCCAAGCACCCACATGTGGAAAATCATTATCAAAACATATATAATCATTATTAAAATCATGAAAAAATAGTACCCAGTTAGATTTCATTCAAACCCTTGACCTTTATTTTCAAAACAACTCTTAATAACTCATAAAAATGTTTAAAACACATGATTTTAGTTAACTAACTATGAGATAAGAGTCATATGCCTGAGTTTCAAAAATTCACAAAAAGAATTTTGATCTTTAAGCCCTTAGATGGACCACTTGAAGAAATGCTACACCAATCTTTCTTGAAGGTTTTGGAGAATTTAGAGTGTGTTTTAATCTTGCTAAGTGTAAAATGAATGCATAATTTTATATTATAAGACGTAGGGTATTAAGGTCATTGGGGTGGGAAATGTACAAAGTACCCCGGCCTAAATCTCTAAAAACCCACTGGTGGTTATGAGTTGACCCTCCAACTCGTCACCACAACATACGATTGGGATTATCTCATCGTCACTAGAACAGAAGGATGAACGCCATACTCTATCCAATACGGCTCTCTTGCCCCACTCTTTCTTAAACCATAAGACTGGGAAGCTCTACTCATATCCAAAGCAGAACACCAAGGGCTACACACTAGGCAAGATACAATAGGACCTTAACCCTTACATCATATGACTATACGACTCGTATAGAGTATCTTATAACTAGGTCAGAACATAGTCATCAACATAATGACCAAGATATGACAAGCGTCCCTAGACCCATTATAACATATGACTTATGGTGTGAGTCGTACGATGAATAGGAAGTTTAAAACTCAAGAAATTTGCAAGGGCCAAAGTTTAAGGAAATTTACAACAGTCCATAGGGTAAGCTAGAAGAGGTATGGGCATCTAAATCACTTTCCAACATATATTTACAGACTCATACAGACAAATTGATTTCATATTTTTAAACCATGCAGCACAACACAGACACATCTCAATAAATCACATTGCTGAGAGAACCTTTCATTGGATTAGGGTGGTAGTGATAATATGATCCCAAATTCTATATTTAAAGCAAAGTGACAGTAGAACAAAATTTGATAAACTAACTTACAAATTAGAGACAACCTTCTTAGCTTCATCAAAGCTAACCACGAAATTATAAGACGTACCACAGAAAAAGTAATAGACAGAAAGAACTTTGTGTCAAAAACTTTCTCAAATAAAAAGTTATTAAGAGTGAGTTTGGCCCCAAGAACAAGAGTTTCTAACTCACAGATATCTTAGGAAAGGCAAAGATTTGCATAAAACATATGCACAGAGGCCTCATAAAATTCCATACCTCAAAGACAAAGAACAAGAGATAAGACTTGGGATTAGATAAAAGAACATAAAATGTAATGAGATTTCTTTAACTGAGTGAGATTCTAAATTCTTTCAGGCATAATTGAGTGATTTTTTATGGCATCAAATTATTCCTATAGCAAAATAGTAAAACAAATTATATATGTCCTTAGTGTAGAGAGTCCAGAGGAGAGACATGAGTTTTCTTGAGGGACGAATTGGGGCTAGAAGCTGAATATTTTTTATTGATAGTCGATTACAGGGAATGAGAAGGATCCTCTTGAGAGGAATCAAAGATAAAAGCTAGGTCAAGATTGTTGGAATTGCAATCCAAAGGATTCTTTGTAAGATTATTTAGCTCCTTAGAGGAATGATTAAAAAAAAAGGAGTTTAAAGAGGGTATAAAAAGAGAAGGAAGGTGAAATAGTGGGAAGGAGAAAGGAGGTGAAGTAAAAAAAGGTCATTAATGAAGATAAAGGGTTGCAGTTGTCTAGGGAAGAGAAAAGGTAATGTAAAAGTAATTAAGGGAAAAGATAGAAAGAGGTGATCAGAGCATAAAAACGGGGTGGATAAATGGTAATGATGATGAGTCACAGAGGTAAAAATTGACCATAATCAAGGGCAAAATATTTTTGAATTTTTTTTGTGAAAATAAAGGCCATTACAATCAAATGTGGTTAATGCATGTTATAGTGAGACTTTTTCTTAATTAATAAATTCTTTTGTCTATCGAAGGTTTAGTAAACTTATTAGCAAGCTGATTTTTAGTGTCACCAAATTTTAAACAGAAGTGTCATTTTCTGCATGATCAAAGATAAAATAATGCCTGATGTCTACATGCTAAGCTCTATAATGATGCATCGTTGATTTAAACACACTAATTAAACTAGTATTATTACACATGATATGTATAAATTCAAAGGATAAATCAAAGTGAAGTAATTGATGCATAATCCATAGAATCAAGGTACCACAATTTTCAAAACTTTGGTAAATGATAGCGCGACTGAAGTTTATTTCTTGTTATGCCATAAGATTAATGCATCAGCAAGAATTTCTAAGGTTCCACTAGTTTTCTTTCTATCATTTTTGTGTCCCATACAATTAGCATCTGAATAGCCAACTAAATTAAAATTAGAAGAGTAAGGGTACCATAGCCTTATATCTTGTCTCGATGAGATAGAAAATTATTTTTTTGACGAAACACAAATAGGATTCCCTGGGAGCCAACTGAAACTTTGCACATTTTGAAACACTAAACATAACCTTTGGATAGCTTGCAGTCAATTATTGTAGCAATCCAATCTTTCCTCTATATGTCTTTTTATTAACGTCTTTTCTGGATGTGTCTGTATCGAGATTTGTTGAGGGTCTTATTGGAGTTTCGAACACCTTCCCTTTTTCTATTCCAAATTTTTTGAAAATTTCCCTTGTGTATTTTAATTGACTAATAAAGTTAAATTTTGGATTTTGCTTAATTTTCAATCCTAAGAAGAATGTGAGATCCCCCATGTGACTCATATCTAGTTCTTCGTTCATAATATTTGCAAAATTCTTGAACACAGAGGTGATAGGAATACCAAAAATAATGTATTCAACATAAAATTGTACAATGAGCAAACTAGAGTGTAATTTTAGATTAAAAGTAGTAGTATTTATTTTACCTGTTTGAAAATTATTATTTAACGAAAAAGTACTCAATCTCTTATACTAAGCATTTAGAGATTGTTTGAAACCATAGAATGCTTTTGAGAGTTTGAAAATGTTATTAGATAAAGGGATCTTCAAAACCAAGAGGTTTTTTTATAATGACCTCTTCATGAATAAATCCATTTAGATAAGAACTTTTAACATCCATTTGATATAACTTAAAGCGTTAGAATGCAACAAATGCCAACAATATTCAAATTTAATCCAACCTTGATTTAGGAGAAAAGGTTTCCTCATATTTAATACCTTTTTTATAAGAGTAGCCTTAAGAGACTAACCTGACCTAATTTCAGATGACCTTACCTTCTTTGTTCAGTTTATTTCTATAGACCCATCTGGTTCCAATAATTGAGAAATTCATTATTCTTTCAACTAGATTCCTGACTTGATTACGATGAAACTAATCTAGTTCTTCATTCATGTCCTCAACCCAAGATTCAATTTTTAGGGCCTCATCAACCTTTTTAGGTTTAATTTAAGACATAAGTGCTATTTATTCTTATTTTTTAGAGGCTTTTGTCTTTTTTTGATCGTTTGGATTTTCAATGATAAAATCATTTGGAAAACTTACACTATGTTTTCGTTCCCTTAGAACATTTTGTTTTTTATATTTCAGTGGTAAGAGCTGACTCTAGTTGAGCCACAGTCAAATCATAGCTAATTGGCGTAGGTGTTATGTCCAGTCTAGTTCTTGACTGATAGTCACTTACCTTTTCTACATCAAACTCAAGAATATAAAAGTATGGATAGATTCATAAAATACAATAAACATAGATTCTTTAACATAAAGAGTCTATTTATTATAGGCTATGTAGGAATGACTACTGGGAGAGTAACCAAGAAAAATATCTTCATCGATTCGTGGGTCAAACTTTCCTGAGTTTTTTGTACCGTTTTTGACAATGAAGCATTTGCATCCAAAATGATAGAAAAAGCTAATGTTGGGCTTCTATTATCTCCATAGTTCATAATGTGTAATTTTTAGGATCGATCTAATAAGACACCTACTGAGAATGTGACATAACATACTTACTGCCTCTACCCAAAAGTGATCGAGTAAGTTTTGTTATAGAAGCATATTCTCATTGTCTCTTAGAGAGATCTATTTTTTTATTCCACCACACCATATTATTAAAGGTATTGTGGAGATGAGAAGTTCTTAGAATAACTGTTTTGAGCATAGCACTCCTTAAGCACATTATTTTCTAATTCTCTTCCATGATTGCTATGAACATAGGTCATGAAATATCCAACTTCTCTTTTTACTATTATATAAAGATCTTAAATTTTGTGAATGCTTCATGCTTGAGAGATAGAAACATTACCCTAGTAAAATGAGAATAATCATCAACAATGATAAATCCATAAATTTTCCACCGATACTTATGGTCTTGGTGGGACCAAATAGATCCAAGAAGATAGTTTGAAAGGGCTTGCTAGTACTGACAATGTCTTTGACTTTAAAAGATGTCTGGGTTTATTTAGTAAGTTGACAGGCATCACATATGTGATCCTTTTCAAACTTTAATTTTGGCAGACCATGCACTACGAAAAGTATAGAAAGTTTTTTGATGTCATGCATGCTAACATGCCCCAGCTTCTTGTACCATAACTATGTGTCCTTGGTTTGCACAGTAATAAATATCTATTTTAATAAATAAGGATTATTTAGAATATAAATATTATCAACATGTTCAATAATTAGAGAGATATTTCTTTTTTAATGCTTAATAGAGCAACTTTCAGCTCTAAAGAATTCTCTAAATCCTACATCACATAGCTGGCTATTACTTAACAAATTACGTTTGAGTCCACCCATAAGATATACTTTAATGAGTTCACATAAGGAGCTGAGCTTCACATAGTTGACTCCAATGACTTCCCCTTGGGCATTTTCCCAAAACCTGACTAATTAGCCTTTAATTTTCTTTAGATAGCAAAAATTTTCTTTCTTTGGCATCTTGTGTCTAGAACATCTTATTTCTATGAACCACATTCATTTCCTATAGTTTATGTGAATATGTTACTTTAAAATAAGAAAATAATTTTTTTAGATACCGAAGTGGTCTTAGGTCCTTGAGGATTAGATGTAATTGTATTGGGACTCCAAACATCACTCCTTTTGACCTTTATCTATAAATGTGAGATTTGTTCCTTTTCTTACCACAGGTATAGCAAACTGGTTGATAAAAAGGGAAGAAAGTTTTGCCTAAGATGAAAGAGTTTGAAGAAGATCTTAATTTATCCTTACAAAAATTTTATTTTACAGAACAGTGACTTCATAATTTTCTAATGTTGTTTATGTGTATTTTCACATCATCAAGTTCTTCTTGAAGTAAGTCAATTTTAATATGACTTGCTTTGATTTCCATTTACCTGTTCCTTCTTTCATTTTCAATTATTTATTTTAACTAAATTTACAAATTTTTCTTTTCTTAAGAAATTTTATAGTACTCGTCAATTATCTTTTGAGGATTTTTAATAATCATATCAAGATTTGGCTAAAAGAGGTAACAATTATGACAGTTAAAAGGTCTTACCTCACTGGATTAACCTATTACCATGAACCACATCTTTGTTGTTTTAATTTCATCTTCCTTCTCATCTTCATTACTTCGAGCTCCAAAGTTTTTGTTCTTTATTGATGATATTCTCCTTAATTCTTTATAATTTTTTTTGATATGACATGGTTTAACTGAATGATTGCGGTGATCATTGTTCCTAGTGAATTCATTGTTCTTGTTGCCTTGATGTATCTGCTAACTTTGTCCTAAGGTTTTCCTTAATCCACATTTATAAGAGCCATTCCTTCATTGTTTGAATTTTCTATATGCTCTTCATCTCCCGGTGTGACGGCATTGAAGGCCACATATTTTTCCTTCTCTTCTTTATTGTACCTGTTTATGTGATTTTTAGGCAATAAGTTAACCTCTTAGTTCATCATACGCCGTGTCATGAAGATCCTCCTCTTTTAGAATGGTAGCTTTGGATTCCCATTCTTTTGGGAGACTCCTTACAAACTTCTTGACCTGAAGGCAACTTGAGTAGATCATCCCTAAGGATTTGAGGTCACAATTAATTTTTTGCTGACTTATGCAAATATTGACCCCACCCATTCATTTTCTTCAAATTTGACAAGCTCGTATTCATTGGCTAACTGATCCTTGCATCCTTTACTTTGGTAGTACCTTAGGTAACTTTTAATTTGTCCCACATTCTTTTCCATTTCGCAGATTGATATCATGTCATCCTCTACTGCGCTAACAACATAATAAAGTAGGCTTACAACTTTTGCATTAGTTTTAATTATATCTTATTCTTTTTTTGTGATTTCAAAGATTTTAAAGTTTTCTAACTTAATATTGCTTGATTTCTTGTCCTTCTTTTCGTCCTTGTCGTTAAGCCCTACTATAGGTTTTGGTCCCTTTTTGATAACCATCAAGGCTTGAAAGTTGTTTGACTGTCTGAAGATTTTAAATTTGTTTTCAAGTGCAATTAATGTTTCTATTGAACTATGGTGGACTTATTGATAAGAGTCCTTAAAGTAGTGCTCCTAGAACTTGATAGTTGGCCATTTGATCTTTACTAACATGTAGTTAACTAACACTTTTAGTGAGCTTATTGTGGTACTAATTGAAATTCAAGAGGGAATAGGGGTGAATTGAAAACTTTTTCTGAGTCGACTGATCGCTTTGACAGTCAAATCCCCAGTAGGTTAGTATACTTGATAAAACAAAATAAAATCAAAAGCATAAATAAACAAGTAAAAAAATAGAGATTTATCCTGTTACGAATCACCAGTGTTGTTCATATTCCAGTCTCTTTGGGGTACAAGGGCTTCCTTCAAAGCTTTCAATGTGAGAATGGGAATATAAAGAGGAGGTACAATTTTTTAATCTTATTTTGTTTTTTAGATCTGGTGGCACAGACTCAATTAGTATAACTAAGCTGGCTCGATCTTTCTCATTTTTATAACTATTGTAAATTGAAAATCAAAAAACATTATGAAGACTAAAGATTGAGACACACTAAGAGTTTCTTGTAAAGTTGCAAAATTTTTCTTCTATCTTCCATTTTTTTATGACCTTAATCTTGTCTGGCTTCTGTCCTCTAAAAGGAAAACCTAATGGATTTTTTCTCAATAAAAGATTTGATTGATTCCTTGATTGAGAATTCACATCATATAGTACGTCTATATTAGATATGTTTACATATGAAAAGTTATTTATTTCTCAAATGTAGACTCACAACCGTACGTGTCTATGTCAGATATGTTCATGCAGAGGGTATGATCTTCCCCCCTTTAATGGTTCCTTATGAAATTAGATTTCCATGTTTGTTTAATGATTGCCTTTAGTACAATTGACTTCTTTATTATTAGGGATATTGTGAGATCTTCTCATTATGCTATTCCAAATTTAGCATGGGGAATTCTCCTAAAGATCTCAGCCTAACTAGTGGATGAGCCTTCATCCCTGTGGCTGCTCAATGCTAAGTACTACATCCAACTGAATGACACTGATAGGCTAGCTGATGGTAATAATTTAATAATTAAAATAAATTCATTTTCTGAAAGCATTACAAGCAATTAAAGCAGGGGAACATAACATTCAATAGTATATGCATGATCTCAGGTCATCAAGCATTCATAACCTGCCATCTCTAAACAATGAAATTACTGTGCCAAGTTCATAAACTTATAGAATTAATAGGATTCAATTAGTTAGGTCAAAAAATTATGGAATCTTACAATGTGATTAGGGTTTAGGATAATGGTTGAATAATAACACTGTAATTCATGCTAAATAAGAATTATAACTCAATGACACCAAAAGAATGACTAATAATGAATCTTCCAATATTTGTTACCCTGAGTTGTGAAAAGGATATGTAATGAGAATTAGGTTAACCTTGGGACTCAATAGGTGAGAGGGAATCAATTGGTGAAATTCCACATTAGAATACATTAATTGTCTACTATACTTGGGAGAGGGAATAGGGAGATAGAACATGAGAATACACAAAATATGGTTTGTATTGTTTTATGAAATAAGGAATTCAAATTAGTGTCTAGTACAGAGATGTACTTAGATGCCTTACTTGATTCACACATAGGATGATAGCATAAATAACTTAATTGGACTATTACATCCACACTCCACGATGAAGTTGTAAATTTCAAGTTAGGTAAACGGTTAAAGGTTGGATGACCATGATCGTGCATTTAACCCTATGAATCAACAACCTGGATAAGCAAGTTAATGAATGAAGTTCAATAACATATTATGATTGTTAGAAGTGTTTTAACCCTGGGCTTTACTCCATTGATTGTTCAAGAACTTTAATTTATGCATTGTTACTTTACTTTTAATTTACAATCTCTAAACTTTTTTTGGTTACTTTTGCACTATACTGATCTCAAAAGTTAAACTAAAATCAAATCATTGTTGAATCAAGTCACTGTGGGATCAATACTTGTATTTTATTATGCCACTTTACTACTTGATAAGACCACATCACTTGCGTGTGCGGTTGTGCACTGTCATGATTTTGGTGCCGTTGCCGGGGACTTAAAATTTGGTAACTGTTTATTTTAGTTTTTCTTTAAGATTTATTTGGTGCTTTTATGATTTGTATTGTTTTTTCTATTGCAGGAAATAGGTTTAAAGGTAGGAAGCTGGTAAGGGATTAGGATTTGGTTGAACCCAGTTCCGAACCTAAGAAACTTTTCCATCAACGCAGGAGAGAAGCCTAATCTCAGGTCTATCATAGAGAGTCAACTTACACCATGAAATTGGTTAAAAAACTCATCAATCCTTGGGATGGGATACTTATTTTATTATTGTGACATTGTTCAACTAATAGTAGTCGATGCACATTCTGAGAGAACCATCCTTCTTACACATAAAAAGAACTAAAAAGCCCAATAGAGAGATGTTGATCCTAATAAAATGCATGTCTAGGAGGTATTTTAATTATTCTTTCAACTCTCTAAGATCGACTAGATCCATTCTATAGGGTGGAATAAAAATAGGTTAGGTATCTAGGAAAAGATCTATTTCAAAGTCTTTTTCCATTTTAGGGCAAACTCTGGGTAGATATTCTGGGAATACTTCTGCAAAATTCTCTTGCTATTAGAACTGACCCAATAGTTAGGGTTTCAAACATTGAATCCTTAACCATAAAATTATGATATCTACACCCTCTAGATATCAGCTTTCAAGCCTTAATATAAAAGACAACTGACCTATAGGCACTAAGTA
Source organism: Capsicum annuum (assembly GCF_002878395.1). Lineage (NCBI taxonomy): Eukaryota > Viridiplantae > Streptophyta > Magnoliopsida > Solanales > Solanaceae > Capsicum > Capsicum annuum. Next base: position 84,803,522 of record NC_061117.1, on the reverse strand, counting down.
CTACCCTTCCATTATATGACTGGATTATTTAGAAACTGAAATCTGACAATTCTATTTCTACAATTAACTGAGGCACAACAAAAATGTAGCCAATTAATATAAAGAATGATCTCAAAATCTATCATGTTTAACTCTACAAGATCAAGTTAGTTGACATTCTGGGAAACTATTATTGGGCAGTTTTTGTATACCGATTTAGCTATATTTGAGTCACTAACTGAAGTATAGAATGTGAAAGGTTCTTAAAGGATCTTAGGATTAGCATAAAAGTCTACTAATATATCGGGATTTACAAAATAAAATGTAGCTGCAGGATCTAATCATGCCTAAACTTGGAGATTGAAAACCTGTAACTTACCCTAAATACATAACGAGAAATATCTTTATCTCGTTGAATCTAATTGGACATAAAAAATATTCTGATATTGTCTACAAATTACACTATATGAGGTACCCTTCTATATAAGTTGACTAATTGGATTATTTTGACTGGATTTACTAACGGGCATCCTTACTATTCTAGGAAACCACTGGACTTTCCCTAATTTTGTTGCATCATTTTCCACGCCCAAAGAACCCATCACTACTGGCCATACACTCAACCTTATGGTTCTGACCACACTTCTGGCATAATGGTTGTACAACCGTTGTTGCACTACCTTAAGACTTAGAGTCAAGTGACCTATAATAATAATCCTACCTGAATTTGGTCATTAGGAACTAGAAGAAGAGAGAGCTGGAGATGAAGATTTCTAGCAAAACTAAGAGTGGTTTCCTCAATTTGACCTTTGTTGAAAGAAACTGAAGCTATCTATTTTGGCACTTTTATTTTTCCTTTCCTTGTCCTTAACTTTTTCTTTCTCTATATACTGAGAATGAACTATAAGTCTATAGATTCTATCTTCTTCACCAACATGGCAGTCTACAGTCCTATACTCTAGACCATATCCTTTGATACACCAGACACAAACATACCCATGTAAGACCTAGAATCAACAACTATAACAGAAGCATATCTTGCGAACTAAGTTAATTTGACAGAATGTTACTTTACACTTATGCTACCCTATTTCAAATTTATAAACTCCTTAAACTTATCCTCCCTTAACTCAAGTGGGAAGAACTTGTCCAAAATCCAATCACAATCACATCCTATTCTACCAATTCTGCTTTCTCACACTTATCCTTCTTCAACTACTTATACTAGGTGTGAGCTACTCTTTGCAATTGATAGACAGCCAGGTCAATGCTCTCAGTTGGTGTAACACCCAAACTCTTGTAGATCCTTCTAGACTTTGATCTAAGGAACATTGGGGGATTCAACCAAGTGAAGTCTTGAAATATTGTCGATGTTGTATTCATTGTTGGGTTGGCTAGTGCCAAGGTAGGTTGATTATTCTGGGTAGTCATGGACTAGTCTAAGGCTATAAAAGCAGCCCCAAAGAGAGAGGAAACTTGGTCATTAGAAGAGTTTTCTGGAGCTGGCGGTGCTAGAAAATTCTCTACCTTTCTCTCACTTTCACTCATTCTTCCATTGGTTTTCTTTGGAGGAATATTCTATAAATGTGTACAACAAGTTAGAAGAAGGTTTAAATAGAGCTCACACTCTATCTCACTACATAAGCATGAAATGGGAAACTTTTCCTAAAACACCTCATAGCCTCTATCAATCATAAGTTAGGCACGCTTTACATCCATGAATAAGACTCTATTAAATACATCTTTTACATACCCTATTACACTTTAAAGCTAGATCTGATACCAATTTTTTATGACCGAGAATGCCCCTTAGTCTTAATATAGTACTTAGAATCATAAGTGACTCCAAGCTAACCTATGGCTTGACAAAACACTAAGAAATATAGATAATAGCAAATAAAACAACATTGATATGGAAGCTAAACTTGAATAATATAATAAATATCCAAAGGAAATAAAATAATCACAAAACAAGTATGAGATCAAAACTGACCATCTAACTATATGTGTGAAAAGCTTATACTAAGATGAGTTGTTGGCAAAAGCCCCCTACTAACTCTAACTGTCCAATAATTGGGATCAACAAAGACAACATAAAATGAAATTCTGACTCTAGTCCTAACATAATAAGGACTCACTAAAGTTAGTACTTCTCGTACGCAATAAGATCGTCCTAAGTTTGATTAAGATGTTGATTGCCCAAACCTAAATTATATGACAATAAAGTATAAATAATGTATACCGTTAGTACTTTGAATGTACTGATATGTAAGATAGGAAAATAATTAATATGATCTAAACATGGAACATATAACATGATAACTAGCATAATATTGAGTAATGAATATATGTTGTAAATTAAACTTAATAACTGAATGCAAGGTCATGTAATAAACTGAAATCTTAAATTTAAAATGTCATAGTGGGAGATACTAATAAATTACATACCATAATATGGGATAATTATGGTATAAAATGCAATCCTAGCTAAAACGGTGTTTGGTACCTTGGCAAGGGTATAAAAACTAACCGACGTAGAACCCTAAACTGATGTCCAAAAGGACTATAATGTTAATCCTGATCTGAGGGGTGACTTTTCACAATCTATGGTTGCACTATAGTTCTATTATTTAGGAAATTCTACTAAAGGACTCATTCTAACTGGCAGATGATCCTTCACCACATTGTCCAGTCGATGCAAAGTACTACTGATACTCTATAATGCTTACCGATGGTAATAATTGGATAAAAAAACTAATTGTATTCTCTTAAAGACTCCAAAATAGATAATATAGTGTAACATAAGATTTAATAGAATATTCTCGAAATACTAGGTCATTGGTTGTTCATAACTCGCCATCTCTAAAGAATGCAACTATTGTATCAAATTTATACATTGGTCGAATTAGCAGGATTCAATGATACAGTTCCAACAATCATTGAATTTTTGAATATGACTAGGGTTTAGGATCATGGATAAATAATAACGCAGGATTTAATGCTAAATGAGAATTATAACTCAATGAATCCAAAGGATTGAGATATCAATAAATCTACGAATATAAGAAACCTTGTGTTATGAAAAAGGAATTGTATTGAAGAATTAGCCTAGCCTTAGGACTAAATAGGTGAAAGGGAACCTAATGATTAAATCCCACAAATTTGGAGATAAGAACTCTAATGATTTCTGTAGAGTTGGGTGCCTGAGGAAGATGAACCCTAACTAGCTTTAGGGAAAGGGAATTACCTCTTTTTCTTTTCTAAAGTTAAATGTTAGATAAAATACTAAATAATGAGGTCTTAGGGTATTATTAACGCCAATAATGACCCTTAGAATTCCCAAAATGATATTTTTTTTAATAATGAAAGAGTTAGAAAAGACTGATTTACTCCTTATAATTTTGTAATTGGATACTACGAGTAGGAACGTGTGAGACCTTTTGACAATTGATGGAACAACTAATGATCGTGGGTTGAGATCATGGTTGAAAGCTAGATTTAAACTCTCTGAACATGATCAGACGGGACATGGTACGATCATTTGTTCAACCTATGGCCTTACCTTGGATTGTATGTTTGCTTGTTTTATCAAGGGCATCTGTTGAAATTATAATCATGCCTATGGATTGTGGTTTCAGAGTACGATAGTGGTTCTCACTAGTGGAATGAGGGTATGCATTATAAGCTTTTAGAATTTGGGGTTATCATAATTGGAAGAGACCATAGTATGATCATACAATGTAGCCATGATAGTAGTTGGTCAATAGTATCACTCAGAGCATGATATATATAAAAGGCCAAAACTTTCTACTCCAATGTCGGATTTAGGTGAAAGTATATGAATTAGAAAGTTAATTCAAATATCTGTCACTTGGTGGGATTGCGACTCCAAAATGCATCTGAATCTTGAATTTATACTCATTTAAAATTGATCACTACTTGGGAATTGAATAGTAAGGGAGGTTTTGGCTTTGTCAAAAGCTTGGTGGTTCTTGTGGCTTTGATACATGACTAAATCCCAAGTTATGCTATTAAAACTTAGTGATTTACCCTATATGTACTTGAATAAATATTTTAGTCTAGGCTAGAATTTTCTGAGGCATTACACTTTCCTACTTTTACTCGAGAAAGGGAATCTTCTAAATAATACCATTCAATTTTTTATGCTTATACTACACTTGTTGGGAATTCAAATACTTGGCCATAAACTCTATAATATTCTTTTTCATACTAGCCCACCAATAATGTTTCTTCAGATCATGGTACATTTTTATTGCCTCTAAGATAATAGAATATCTAGAACAATGAAAATACTTCAAGATTAATCTAACCCATCCACTAGCTCTTGTCACACAAACTCGGCCACTAATCCTCCCAAAACCATCAAAATAAAGAGATATTGCCTTATCCATACCACTCCATACCTTGTCAAGAATTATCCTCAATCTGATGAACTGAAATTTTCACAATCAAAGAGGATCTAGCCTGAACAAAAGCTATCACATATTTGAGTCTCAAACTATTAAGCCTAACCAACTAGTTAGGTAAGGACTGAACCTTCGAGGACAAAGGTCGCTCCTATGTTTACAGATAAGCTAAATGACCCACACTATTTAACTTTTAGCTTAAACCATCAACAACCACACTCACCTTACCTAGATGATAAAAGATAGTGAGATCATAGTCCTTAAGAAACTCTAGATAACATAGTTGCCTCTTATTAAAAAAAAACTAAGTAAAGAATTACTGAAGGCTATGATGATCTGAGAAAATCTTACGATAGACCCCATGAAAGTAATGTTGCCTTAATTTCAACATAAAGTAAACAGAGGAAAACTCTATGTTAGGGGTAAGTTAATTATTCTAATAAGGCTTCAACTAATGAGAGGCATAGGCAATAACCTTTCCCTTTTGTATCAATACTGTACCTAAAACAACATCCAAACGCATTAGAAAATATTGTAAAACCTATGAATTCCATAGTCAAGGTCAAAATAAGAGAGTCAACAACTCCTTGCGCTTTTAAAAACTCTCCACACAACCTTCTTCCAAGTAAATTTTGTCTAGGAATCCACAATATTAAAGAAACCCTGCACAAAGTAATGATAATATCTAGCTAGCCCAATGAAACTCCAATTCTCGGTAGGACTAATAAGCCTTTCCTAATCACAAATAGTTTCTACCATGCTTAGATAAGCCATAATACCATCATTGATCTCTATAATACCCAATAAAAATTAGGTTCCAACCAAAACTCACACTTCAAGAATTTGGCATATAACTTCTCATATCACAGTCTCTATGGTACTGCACTAAAGATTCTCATATGGTAAACCTCATTCTTAGAATAAAAAGGGATATCATCTTTAAATACAATCACAAAAGATTTAAAATACAATAAATATACTTGGTTTATCAACTCTATATTGCTTCTAGGGCATTGGCCCATCTAAATGACATGACCAAATATTCATTATGACTGTACGAAGTCCAAAAGGTTATCTTTAAAATGTCTGAAGCTCTAATCATCAATTGGTATTGCCTGAATCTTATGTCAATCTTGGAAAACGCTACAACACACTAAAGCTAGTTAAATAATCATTAATTCAACGAAAATGACACTTACACCTTATTCAATTATCAATAGGAAATACACATGCTCATAAATCCATCCTTCTTTTTCACAAATAAGATAGGATTAGCCTAAGGAGATACAATTGGTCTAAAAAAAACCCTTACTCAATATATTTTATTGTTACTCCTTTGATTCCTTCACCTCTACTAGGGCCATCCTATAAGGAGTAATGGAAATATTCTAGGTGCTTAGCTTAACATTAAGAGAAAAATCAACATTATGATCCAGAGGTATACTCGACAACTTCATAGGAAATACATCCATGAACATATGAACAACCCAAACAGAATCTAAGGAAGGTGGTGAGGAAACTTTGGTATTGCAAACAAGGCCAAAACATAAAAATACATCTTTTCTACCATGAAACAAGCACTTAGAATAGATATAACTCCCTTCGAACCCAAATTAAGAGAAACCTTCCAAGCTAACCGTGGCATCTTCTATATAGCTAGAGACATAGTCTTGGCATAACAATCAAAAATAACATAATAGGTATCTAACCAATACATACCAAAGATAACATTAACATCAACCATATCTAGGATAATCGAGGGAAGTTCGTTGCACAAGATTGGTACACCTCATTCACCACTATAGAATCTCTTACTAAGGTTGAAACTTGAAGAGGCATAACAAAGGACTCATATGATGCATCAAAACTAATAGTAAAATATGTAGACACATAGGATAATATAGACCTAGCATTAAATAAAACAAAAGTAGATCAATAGAAAATTGGGTTAATACTTGTAATAGCTATATTAGCAGCCTCTACCACGGGTCTCCATAGTATAGGATAACATTATCCATGCCTACTCATTGATTGAGTAACCCTATTTCCCCCACCACGAGCTACTTGAGCATCTCTGATAATATTTCTACCACTCTGAGAACCACCCCTTACTATAGATATAAGAGTACAGAAAAGCTAAAGCGGAGAACCCTACTGGGCAGGACCTAATGCATGTCAAGGATATTCCCTCACATAATGACCAATATCATGGAATATGAAACACTCGTTTATACTAGAATCATAATAAGAGGTCCCAAAAGAACTAGAATACCCACCCTTACTTGATGAAATAAAATTGGATCCTCTACCAACTTGACCTAACTACTACATAAGTAAAGTCGTAGAAATTAGAAGCCTTTTCAATAAAATCCCTACCCCAAGATGTTTATCAGTTAAACTCACTCTTCCAGTACACCTTTTTGTGCCTCTGTAAGTATCCTGACCAATCAACTTAATCAACTGAGCATGCTTAAGATAATCTAGAATGAATAACCCAAAACAATAAGTTGAGTTATAGCCAATCAATAAGAGCTTTGTAATCCCTTGACAATCTTCCTTATCCTATCTAACCCAGTGAAGATACTGGCAATAAAATATTTATATAAATTATGAAAGCATGCCTCATGCTCAGCAATAGTATAAAAGAATGTTTCATATACCATGTTTCTAAATAATATAAGGCATGAGTCTCTTTAAATAAACCTTAAAAATGGATACCTATCATAGAAGGCAAACCCAAAGGTCTGTAATTAACAAAAACCTCCACCATTGCCTGCCCACACCAGTCAACTAATAAATCATGTCTGGAACACCATGATACTCAAGGTATATTAGGTTATTCCATCTCTCCTAGCAATTAATCAAAAAATTATATGCGCCTTCTCTAAGGGGTACCACAGAAGATGTATGTATACCTAAAGTAAGAATACCATAAGAAAGAGCCTATCTTGGCAGTTGAATACCTTCTAAAGTTTGAGATATACTAGTACACTCAAATTAACACCATTATGAGGAACACCATCCATAAAATACTAGAGATACATCAGCAAATCCTATAACATTGGGTATCAACTGAACCCTATGGAACCTGAGTTGTCCCTATATTCTTTGTTGAATAATCTTCCTCATCATTATAAACCTCAGGCTTGGGTGATATTGTCATATCATAACCTCTACCTAAGAATGATCCTTATTTGGTCCCCTACTTTTGGGCTAGCTATGACCCCTACCTCGCCCCTTACGAGGGCTCTAATAGCTGGTCCTGGCTTAGTATCCCAAATATTTCTAAACCTAGTCCTCGCCATATGTAAATAAATGAAATACAAGTTCAGATAATTGGGAATAAATAAATCGCATGATAAGATATAAAATTAGAAATTTTTTTTTGAAAGACACCCAATAGCCTCTCTAATATAGATACAAATATCAATATATTGATCTAAGAGACTCTATTAGACATTATGCTCTTTCACTTGTTACACTAGTGAACCTACTACTTTAATACTGATTTGTCATAACACAAAAGTTGAGGTCATTATGGAACCTACCATGACCCAGCCTTAGCGGATAATTCAAAACCCAAAAATAAAGAAAAGATTAAAATACAAGCACATGACTTCTAGAAGAAAGTTAGGCCATAACTTATGAATAATCAGAATCCAAAAAAAATACATAAATCCCCCAAGAATATGGTCATAAGTGTTAGAGATTCTAATTCATAATCAAACATCTAAAATAAATATGTCTTTTAAAATAAATAAAGGAAACATAAAGTGAGAGGAGGTAACTCTAGTTCCTGAAAAAGTTCAACTATATCAGTGTAAAGTTAGTCACCCAAGTCAAACATGAACTGGATCTATACTAAAATAGAACATAATTAGGAGTGAATATTGTTTACTTGTAGTCAATAGATATCATAGATTAGCTGAGCAAAGCAAAAAACAAGCGAGGAAAGGATGCTCTGAGCACTTATCACTTGAAAGCAGATACAATCCAAAATTGTAGCTCAAACTGTCTCCACTGATATTTTACAATATAAGTCAAGAAGAACAATTATCCACACATTATATAAATAGTGAAATAAATTGCACACAAACAAATATATAAAAGAAAAACACAAGGTGCAAATATAGTTGTATGCAATACAAAGATTAATTGTACTGGGACTTATACACCTTTCATGCCCTAGCACTTAAGGACAAAACCCATATGGGGTTTGCAACTCATATACTTTGATTATCTCAATCAACGTTTTCGATTAATGACCTCTACCTAGGTATTCAAATAAATCAAAATCAACCTAGCTAGAAAATATCTCCGCCCAGGATTTTATAAAAAGTTTCCATTTTCTTTAAAATTAGAGCTTCTTAGTGGTATCAACATCTCATGGATATGTATATATGAAATAAGTTTGAAATGATCATGACCAATGTGTATGAAAATGATAATCTACTAAATATAAGTATAAGTAAACTTGATATCAAATTAATTTGTCAATAATTTATGATATCAACCCTCGCTTGGCACCACTAGAATTAACAGTCAGGTAAGAAATCAATTTTATCATTTCAAATCCCTCACTCGGGTATTACTATCATGACAGAGGCAATTAATGTTTAGATAAGTCCTATAGTATCCACTTAAGCCTCGCAGGGGAATCATAATAATAACAATCACATTTAAGGAAAAAATAATGTTTATGATGTCAAATAAATCCCCCACATAAGAAACACGCCACACATAAAATCTCTCAAGTCAATAACATTATAGATATAAACCCCCACATGCGTGTCTAATAAGGATAATAATCTCAAAATATAACTCCCATGACTATTTTCCTAAATTGTAGAGTTCTTTACAAGTTTGATAACAACCTAATCCAGTCTATAAAAATTTAAGTCAAAAGCGATCTCAACGTGTAAAAATTCAAGCCCATACCTTTCAATGTGAAGACTTTCCTCTTAAAATAATCTATAAATGAGATAAATCTATCAAATACATAATTATGATTCAAAATAAAGCTAATGACACCCATATCGACTATACTTAAAACGAACCTAAAATGGGCTCAAAAATGGGTTCAAAACTGATAAGGGGTAAAACTAAAATTTTTGTTTAGAAATATGTTTCATAAGTTCATAGGATTTATAGTTAAAAATATATATAATAATGAGTTGATAATGTTCAAATTGAAGAAATCTATTTTAAAGCTTTACCAATAAAACCCCCAAAAATTTATTTTCAAATAAAAATAAGTATTTTTTTTTTAAAATAACCAATGAAAATTAATAAAAGGTGATTTTGGAGCTTTCCAAAGTACAAATAGTGATTAAAACCCTAGTAATTGTCTTATCCTAAAGCTTTCAAGTAAAAATATGCAGGAAAATCATAGAAAAGTGGTATTTATATTGTTTTATAATTAGTACCTCGCGATCGTGTCATATAACTCACAATTTTGAGACTAAACATCGACTGGGTCATTAAATTGGCCATCATATTTGAAGCAAACCTTTCACATTTATGAAATATAATGACCCATACCAGTCGTATTCACGAAGGTGATCACATTTGCAATGAGGAAAGAATACAACCTAGTGTTGATAACACTTAGAGATTCTGGCTACTCTTCTTTTGATAGATGATGAATAATATAATTATTTTCATAATCACCCAGTGGCCTTTATTTGCAATGAAGGAATCAAGATGCACTAGATATGAACAAAGTTGGTAACTTTGAATGTTTTCAAATCCTTTGACCAGACCCTTCGGATTCATTTTGGATCCCATAGAAATAAACTATATATGATACTGGTATATTTTTTATGTTTTGGACTCAATGACTATGTTGGATTTTTTAAAATAGATCATTTAGAATAGTTTAACACTTTAGACCCTATTTTGGCCATTTGTACTAGTATTTAAAAGAAGGGTTGATATACAAAATAAAGATTTCAACCTTCAACCAAACCCACTTCTAACCTTAAATCATCATTTTTGATCTAATGAAACTGTCCAAATTTCGATTCGGCAATCAAAATACAAAACATTAAACCAAAGTCCAACTCATGCATTTTAACGTCTCAAGGTGTTTCAGACACTCCCAAATCACTCCTGAATGCGTTGAAGAGAATGCCAACTATCCCTACATCTTACAAATAGTATGTAACCACTACGAGAATGGGGATAATATTTAAAATACATAAAATGAAAATTTTACAATCAGGTTTATTAAATTTCTAACTTTGAGTCAACTCAATTTTTGGCGGGATTTCAAATTTAGAGTCCTTACACTATTGGTGAAGTGATTCTTTATTAAAATTCTAGTTTTACCATTTTATTTTTGGAGTTATTTTTAGTTTATTTTGAACCCCAAACTAAAGTATGTCAATATGGTATTATTGGCCTAGTATTTACGTGTGGATTTCATATCAATTAGATATGTTTGGTAGTGATTCAAGGGACCAATTCTTCTATTGTACTCTTCAGACTATGCTTTGTATTTATGGGTCTTTTTTGAGGCAATTTATAATCTACCTTGACTCTACTTTGAGGTGTTTATATTTTATGGGCTTATTGTTTGTATTATCTAAATCACTAATGATTTAAGGTGTCCATTCTAGATATATGGCGAGCATATTTGTGGTTACCAGAGTCTATTAATAGGCTAAAGTAACAAATGAACATCTTGTTATTCTCTCTAATTACTTATATACTCATGGTAAATGGTGTATAAATGGCTTATTGATTATGAAAAATTTATTGTAAGTGTCTAATAAAGGGTTTGAATCATGATTATGATAAATTAATAGAATGATTTGGGTTTTGTGATCACTTAGGTTACCAATATCTTAGTGTAAATGCTATTATATTGTGAAAAAAAGTGAACTATTAATCATGTTTGTTGACAAGTATATTTCCCTTTGAGAATTTAAGTCTATCTGTGTCATAAATAGGAAATGTAAAATCAATCACGTAAAACATGTTGTTTTTTTGGGTGAATCCTCTATGTTTATATTATTTGGGTTTATTTGTTACTATGATGTCCGTGTGGGGACTTATGTAAGACTTACTATTGACTTGATTCATTGAAATTATTGTTATACCCATATGGAGGATTTTGTGAACCTTTTTATTGAATTGAGATATTATTATTGTGCTACTTGTGTGGGGGGTGGTATTATTCTTTTAAGAATTAGTCATCCTTTATTATTATTGTGATGACTGTGTGGGGTCTTGAATTTATATCATTGATATATTATATGATTCCTTAATATTGTGTTTCCATGAGAGGGCTTATATTATGAATTATTGAGATTTGAGTGATTTGAAATAATTCATGTCATTGTCGTGTTGATTCTTTTATGTCTTTTATTTTCTATTATCATGCATACTCATTTATCTCTCATTTTCATGGAACTTTTACTATTATATTACTTGGATTCTTTGCTAACAAAAAATGGTGGTAAGGTTGATTGATGAGATTGTGATTAGTATATGGAGCTTAGGATAAGAAGATAAATATCGATAATAAAATAGTCATTTTCTTTCATCTCATATCACTAAATGGCACTGAATTTCACTTTCTCTTGGGTAATATTATAGTTGAGATATTATTATATGTTTTGCATTAATTATAGCTAAACTCACTGAGGCTATTTTGCCACATATATTAGTTGCGTGATATGCATGATCTCTATCTTATCCACAATTATTTGTTTGGTATGGTGATTGGACAGAATATTGTATTGAGATTCGTTCCTAATATGACTACTTATTAATACTATTTTTTTAACCTATGTGTGTTGACCTTAATAGAACTAGTCTAAATGTCTTGATAATTATCATTTTCTTTTAGAATAAATTAGGACTTTTCATAGTACTGGTTTAATTGGGATAATTTTTTATGGTTGGTAAGGTGGTTTTTGCCATCACTTTAGATTAGGGTTAATTGTTGATCATGCTTGTTGACTCCATATGTTTCTTACTCACCCCTTGCTTATTTTCTTTTTTGCACTATGTGCAGGTATTTAGTGAGTAGCAGAGCATTGATCAGGATTTCCTAGTGTTGGTTTATGGGTTATTGAGGTAGCTATTGTGGGATCCTTAAGATTCCCTGTATCTTTTCTTATTGTAGCTTATACTTGTTTTCATTTAAGATATTTTGCAAAATTTCATTGTATTTTGTATTGGGGACTTGTACTATTGATAATCAAACCTAGGATATTGTGATTATGTTGTACCTCTTATATGTCATTTAGGGATTATTTCCATATTCGACTTCTTCTTCTATTTTTCTTTCATTGTTGAGTTTGGGTTGGGATAGGCTTACATATATTTCTAAGGACTTATTTTTTGTGAATTATGAATGTTTCTGTGATTTGATTATTTGACCCATTCCCTTGGTTGCTATGTGATACTAATAAGGCATGGGTATGATCGATATGGTTTCCAATACATTTTGGTGTTATATGTGATACTTCATGATTTTCGGAGGTTAAAAAAGTTTTATAGTTGACTTCGGTCAATATTTTTTATTTTGTACATCAAATGGTAAAATGATCTTGGGCCAATAGATCCAGAATATTGATTTTGAAAAGGTAGTACGGTGGGTATGATTTTGTGGCTTTTATATGTTATTTCAACCATCAAATCAGAAAATTATGATATTAGGTCTTGAGGATCAAATCTATGGAAACAAACTCTTTTAAAAAATTTTGTTGTCCCCATTGAATCTTTAGCGTCAACTTTCATACGGTAGAATAGTTCAGTTGAATTCTAAGAATTCTAGATGAATTCTAAGGGGTCGGTTGAGATTTGGAATTTTCCAAGTCTTTAGCTAGTGTAACATTAGCTAATGAAGTCTCTTAAGGGATCCTATGGTTGCTTAAGTGGGATCTCTTAAGCGATGGTCGGTTAAGCATCAAAATGATGTGTCCTTTGTCACTTAAGAGATCACAGCTGGGCATTCATATAATATCTCTTTTCCTTAATTTTCCATTATTTTGGAGAGTTTGAGCTTTGTGTGTTGGATTTTTTGGTTGATTTCTTCCATAGTCAAGCTTGGGTAGCATCCAAATCCCTATTTAAATTATTTTACTTTGATTCATGTCACTTCAAGTTTGTTAAAACACGATTTCAAAAGTTATATTTAGGAACATTTGCTGGGAATTCCTAAAATAGTTTTCTTCAACTTTAAAACTCATTTTTAACCCGTTCGTACTTAGATTTTCTTATTGGCTTCCTTGAATCATTAGTAATGTATTTATGAACAAAATTTTTGGTTTTACCCTATCTCAAAATGGAAAATATGGGTATAATTGGCTTTCTTTTAATGCTAAATTCTATATTTGTATGTTTAGTTGGTTCTGAGGCCTTTTGAGAAGGAAAGGCTCCGTGCTGAGGACTATTTGTACTGGGTTTCTACATTCAAGGTAGGTTACGATAAAACTTTGTGCAAACTCTTTTGGGTAGTTAATACTAATATAAAAGCATGTTATAAGTGTGGATATTAATTATAAAAATAGTGTTATTCCTTTTATGTGCTCGTGTGGGGACCTATGATATTATTATTTTTTGTTAGAGACATTATTTTTTAAGTGTGACAGTGTGAGGTGTTATAAGATGTTATTGGCATGGTATTTTTATATTTTGTTGCTTTCTTCTTGATGGAAATTTTCAATGTTTTGATTTATATGGTATTAATGGCATAATATTGCATATCTAACTCTACAGGTACATGGACTATATTAGACCATGAGTGGTTGGCTTATTAAGTGGATTTTTCACACACAAGCTTGTGTATTCTTTGTATTTTTGAAATTCGCACTGTATTTTGGATATCAGCATTACATCCTCAAATCATATATACATTCATGAGGCATTAGTAGCATTGAGGAAATATTATTTTTTCTAACATAAAGGTGACAACTTTAAGAACCCTCTACCAAAGATCATGACCGGAGATAAGGTATAGATATTGGATTTGTATTGGTGATTGTTATTACATTGTATATAGGTTGTGAAACTCACCATGGGTCCTGCCATGGGATCAATGCTCGATAGGTGTATACAAAGGTTATGTGAGAACCTCAGACTTATCAAATCATCATCATCGACATTATGATCATTTACATTGAATTTCATACTTTATGCACCCTTTATGTTGTACTTTCATATCTTATTTAATAGCTACCTTTAGGTACTTTCTTTTCATACTTTAATATATATGTTGTGATATAAGAACTGCTAGTGTAGACGGTTTGGGCTACCATTTCGGCTATTTTCTTACTGCAGGTGGTGTGCCCATTGTGTGTACTTTATATACTTTGTTTTCATTTTTCTTAGTCGGTCTTTGATACTGTACCTTTTTAGTAAAGAACAAGGTATGAATGCGTCATGCGGTAACTAATTTTTGTCAGTTCTTGGAGTATTTTTGAGGTAGTGGTCGCTATATGCTTCTAGAGTCGATATTCTACCCTATCTTCTCTAGTTTATGTCCTGTTTATATTCATAGATTGACTTATGTTCTTTCTTGGATTATCAACTATATTTTTAGATTTTGAGTTGATGTAGATTGTTTTTTGATAATGCTCACCTATATCATGCAATTTGGTAGAGGACGGTCATTGTCAATATCTCAACTTTTGTTGAGGTTGAATTAACAAGGAGTTAAAAGTATAATTCTAGTATTATGGGTCTTAACACTGACAAAGCAAACACCCGAAGTGAAAATAAAGTAAGAAAGCGTGATTTAAAATGGTGGGGGTAGGGATTTTGTGTCAATAATAACTCAATTTCATAAACTACGCAACAATTGAGATTTAACTTTGATGTAAAGAGAATCTTTGGATTATTTCTACCTAAGGGAAATTTTGGTATGGATATGTGTAGATTTTGTGTACATTCTACTTGTTAACAATATGGTAGGCTAGGTTTAGGGTACTTGAGGATAGCTTGTCAACAAAACCTTAAGAATTTCACTTATTGAACCTTTCGGATACCTAACAAGTGTTTTAATCGTATTCACCTAGTACCTAAATTAGGTATCCCAATTTGTAGGAAAATACCAAAGGTGTAGTCAACTTCATACTCACTCTTATGTCTAAAATAGTGAGAATTAGTAAACTAAATTCATTAATTGTCTACTATTGCCTTAGTTCCCACATCCCTCTTTCAAGAATGATGTGGGTTCCAAAAGGTCACCCAAGGCCCTCTTTCAAGGATGGTTTAAGCTTTTAAGAGTTTAGGGTTTTTACCCACAAACACATTTTGAGTGTTTGGGGCTTTCACCCACAAATCCCAACCAATTTAATCAAACAATAGTAGAACCCATTATTAACTAATTAGCGTATACACAAATACATCACAACCCACAACTAATTGCACCTTAGTTCAACGTAATACCAAGACTAAAAAATTTAGCTACTCATTAACAAAACAAAGAAGAATATACCAAAAGAATTGTTCAAGACATCCATTTTTCTCAAATATCAAAATCATAATCTCGAAATTAAATTAAAATGCTTGCCCAATTTAGGGTTTCAATTTCAAATTTAGAGTATTGCTCATCTCTAGAATGCCTAAAATGGGAAAGGGTTTTAAGATTTTAAGGGATTTGTGGTCGGTTGTTGAAAATTACAAAACTGCCCCCGATCATAATCCCGCATTACCACAATCACACTAGATTTTCTGTGATCGCAGCTACCATGATCAAGGGTAGATCTACATGATTGTAGTTACTGACCTTCTTGACAGGCCATGATCAAGGCCCTCAGACTACGATCGTGGTAACTGAGCCCTATTTCTGCTTCAGGTCTTCCAATTGTACTTCTTTTCTCCTCTTTTGATCCCTTTTAACTCATGTCCATATCTTTCCATCACATAACCTATATGCCTGTAAAATGTGGATATTTGTGCATGTAAATATCCATGTCTTATTTATACATTTAAATCATGGAAATATGCACAAATGTTGATTATAATTGAGTGGTGAATTCAGCACTCATCAACAGCCTTAACTTAAAGCTTTACTTGTCATCAAGCAAAATTACCTCTTACCATGAGACTATGCATATTTACGGCCACATTGAATGAACAAATGATCATAATGACTTCAAGATTAGTTAATACCACAATTTAGCTCTTTAAAATTGGCAAAGCTATTTTCACAACACTCCTCAACATAAAATGTGATTTTTCAAGGATTTAAGATACTTTAAAAAGCAACGACGCAACAATCACTAATACTCTAGAAATGACTCACCTTTTACCTTGACCACATTATACTCCTTTTTGGCTCATTTTGTTTGAGATGACAAAATCACCAACATCGCCTAATTTACATGCCTTCTCATAAAAAAAGAAAATTCTACAAACTAAGTCGTCAATTATGCAACAAGGAATTCAATTGTAAAACACACTCTCTCTCAACAACACTCGATGCTAAGAAGTTCCATTCCATAGGCTTGCCACAATTTTCAATCGCCACTATAATGAAAATACTTGGTTAGAAATCATGAAGGGCTTTCAGAGCTTGTAATGTAGGTTCGGGGTAGGGTAGGATATCTTTTAGTAAAAACATGGATATACCCTCCTTGAAAATCTAAATCATACTATTCCATCAAACTTTTGATCATGGACCACTTCTTTTGTTTTTACTCTTTACACGGTGCCTACTTTTTATTTTCTTGGTTCACCCATTTTCTTTTTATTTATTTTTCTTGCACCCTTGGTTCTTCTCTTTCCTTTGTTATATCTTTTTTTTCTTATTCTTCTATTCTCAATAATTAAGCTCATAGACACTCACTTCATGTCCCAAATTACATCCTTCAATCATTACCACCCCTAACTTAGGCTTTTAGCCTAAAGTTGTAATTTTAAGTTCAAGGAGCATACGGTTCAGAAGAGGGATAAAAATTGATAGGCTCACGACTTGCAATGTGTTTGAAAAATAAAATTCCAAAGGCTCAAAGTGGGGGACGAGGGATAACAACTATGCAAGGTTAGGGTTTTTAAGATAATGTGGTCTTCTAATGTCACAAAGATGGTGTAATACACCGTATTCTCCTAGATCAGTTTAGCTTCTAGTACATGACAATTGCTATATAAAATTTCAAAATATTGAGAATTTACCAGCTTAAATCCCACTATTATGTAGGATATTCAGTCAGCTTTTCAATGATATAAATTTTGCCCAAATGCGATATCTAGGTAAGAAGTTATGACACTTTTATTAAAATAGTATGTTAGCTTGAGAATCACCACGTCGCGGTGAAGTTCCAATTTCCAATTTTCACTTTCCAGTATGTCAACATGGTAACATCACATCACGCCATAGTGCTATTTCCCAATTATCATTTTCCAGCGAGCCACTATAATGGGGCTGTGTCGCGCCAAGGTGCCATTTCAGAATTGTCAATTTTCAGTAGCCCGATACGATTCCACCATATCGTGACAAGAGGTAATTTCATAGTTTTCCTTTGTTAAATAGTTTCATCCAATTTCCAGTGGCTCAACGCAATGCTACCGCATCACGGTGATGACCAAAATATGGATTTTTAGTGACGAAAATCAAATTCTTTCTAGGTGCATTTGGTTCTTTTAACATGACCCTAATCAGCCTAAAACATAAGATTTAATCCCTAATATCCTAATTAGTCATTATATTACTCAAATTTCTTAAATCAAGAACATTCTCTCTAAAATAGAAAATACTAGCCTTCAAGAATCAAGTCCAATTTTCAAGAAAATTTCAAGAAACTCCAAGAATTAATCTTCTCAGGTATGTTAAGTGTTCATTCATGGGTTCCTTTCTCCCATAGAGTCCAAGTACCAAGTTTCAAATTCAAAGTTGGGATCCTTACAAGTTATTATGATTTTTTAATTGGTATTTTTACCATGAACTCCCATGAATTGTAATTTTATACCATGTTTACATGAAATTATCATTGTTATCAAACCCCAGATGTTTTAATGTTGTTGTTCACTAATTTGAATTATGATTAAGTGATATTGATATTGAAATCATGCTATTAATCCAAATTTTATACTATTCCCATGCTTATCCTCAACCATGCCTACCAAGTGTTTGATGAAATGCCTACAAGAATGGATTTTTAATAAATGTTCCCATGTTACGTCCTTAATGTTTAGTACTATTTACTATTATTTCTATTGAGTCCTGGGGGTATGAATACTTGAAAACTTAGTTGTTTATCTAGTCTCGGTATCTTAAAAATAGTTTAGAATATGTTATGAGCATTATTAGTCCAGTCAGTCATAAGAATCAGTTAAACTTAGAACAGTTAGCATTCTAAGTCTGTTTAGTTGGGAGTATGATTTAGCACCGAGCGAGTGTAGGAATATCAGCTTCCTCATCAGACAGGCAGAGTCGTTAGTAGCATTCCCTATACTCCAGAACTAAGTAGCCAGCATAGGATATGATAAGTCACCCTTCAATTTAGGCTTGACTACCTTCCAGGGGTCATCCATTAGTTTAGGCTTAACACCTTTAGTCCTTTGGGATAGTACGCCAGTTTAGTTGATCCATACAGCCAGCGTTGGTACTCATGGTATGGAACTAACACCCATCCAACTGGTTTTATAGGTTTGACCTCGATTAGCTCAGATTAAAGCATATTGGTTAGATGATACCTCCCACAGTCTCAGTCCAAAAATTAGTCCATTAATTCAGTTTTAGTTGCTTAACCATAACAATACAAATATTAGTGTTTCAGTTATCAAATTTCAACATTACAACATTTAGAGATTATATTCAGATCATGTTATATACTTTGTTATGCATCCTCTGTACTTATAGATTTTATGCATTATCAGTATTTACAGACTCACGTATCCTCAGTATCTACAGATTTTATGCACTCTATTTAGTACCTCATGTTATGTATTTATATTCAGACAGTTATTATTTATGTTTATGAAACTATGCATATCATCCTACCTTATTTAGCATACCATTACATTCATAGTACTAATCGCATACTTTTTTCCTGTGATATAATGTATCATATCATAGGTTCAGACAATCATTTCCTAGATCGCATATAGATTTTCCAGACCATCAGCTCTTGAAGTGGTGAGTCCTCATATTTTGAGGATATATTATTTACTTTTATGCTTTCAGATCAGTAGTTAGTGGGAGTTAGTTGGAGTTTGTCCTATCAATTCATATTCAATCATTTTAGAGGTTTTCGGACACTATAGTCAGTTATCCATTATTCAGACTTCAGTTGACATTGTTAGATATTTATCAGTATTGTCATTTTGGTTTACATATTCTATCTGTTTTATTACTTAAACCTCATAGCATATTAGTTGTTCTTCTATGTATGTTATTATCCTATTCAGTGCTCACAACAAGTACCAGTTCATGGGTTAGCTTTTAGCCCTTGGGATTGTAAGCACCGTGTGATGCTGTAACACCCCAAGAACCTATCCCAAGACGTCACATAGTACTTAAGGCCACACGTGGCTCAAGCTAACCCTCTAAGCTTATCATTCCTTTTTGGACTCACTTTGACGGTAGTCATGGCAAAATAAGAAAGGATAACATATCATGGACATACTTGAGAGCAAAGATATACTGGCCTGTACAGTTAAAATACTGACATTCTATACATACTAATACTCTAGTCTGATAAAGCCTTTAATACATAAGACTGAGGAGCCATTGGGATACATCCCCAACTGACTCATACTGAACTGAAAGGAAACAACCATCTACTAACAAGACAAAATTAGGGATACAGGTCCTAAAACCATGAGGACTCACCAACTACAGAAATATAGATGAAGGCACTCAAAGATAATTGTCGCTGCTGAGACTGAGCACTTGAACCTACATCATGAGGAAATATAGAACACAGACGAATATGGGAATTAGTACTTGGGAATGTACTGAGTATGTAGGGGTGTATGCAACATTTTAAAATAATATCATAAATGTAAACTAAAATCATGTACGCTAACAATAGTGACCCTCTTCTCTGGAATTTCCTGAAACATAATTTCCATAAATCATCAATAATAACATATGCTTCGTAAATCTTATAAATAATTGGACTCAAGTCAAACTGTTTGACTCATGACTTAAAGTGACTCGGTAACTCATGAAACCTGGACTATTATGGACTTGGGAGTTTCTTATAACCGACATAAACCATATGAGCTATATGGAGTCCAACGTTTTACCCTACTAAGGAAGGAACTCCACATTAGCGGGAGCGTTATACTGTTGCTCGAGAGTGCAACCTCAAACTCATCTCCGTGATCACAAACTCAGCTCTTTGGCCCTCAAATCTTAATCCTATAGTGGCACGTAGTTCTAGGGAAGTAGGATACGCTGATCCAACACTTCCCATTCGATGCTAAATACTCTTCCCAGATTTATCTCAAAACTCGTTAGGAAATCCACCTCAGTCAACTCAAGGGTGTATCATGAAGACCAAAACATAAATATTTCTCATCTGTAAATCATAATCAACTTGTGGATTCCTAACTCGACTCAAACTCAAACAATCTTTGTCGACATCATGTAAACTTTCTTATTAAATCATATCAATTATCAAGGCTTGAAGGAAACATCATAGAACTCATTCTTGACTCTCAAGATCAATATCAATATATATTCAATAATCAAACTTCTCATGGAAAAGCATAAATCATGACACTTGTCTTAAATCATGTAGAAATCATCATCTCAAGATAACAATATATAACTCATGGAATAAATTCTCAATTTAAAAAATAAAACAATGAAATAGTCATATATATCAATCTTGAATATCTCAATTCTCGTGAATCATTGATAAATTAATTTGGGTGTAAACCCACTTTGCAAAATTATGAAATTCAATAGTAGAAATTAAATCTTTGGCCACGAAAATGAAAGAAGTGTCCTTTTGCAAACCCCACATACCTTGATTATTATTTGGGATAAATAAAATTACTATAGACTTCTTGTCCCACTTCTTGAGTAAGAGATCTTACTGTTCTTGACTTGGAAGTTTTAAATCTTGAACTAATTTGTGAAAACCATGGCTTAATGTTGAGATGTTTAGAAAAGAATTGGATTGAATTTTGGAGAGAAACCCTAGAATTTTGGAGAAGATGGAAGAGGAAATAAGGATTTTCTCTCTCACTTGTATCTATATAAAGGGTAAGGAAAGGTAGAAAAGACCAAAATACCCTTGAGCAAATTCTAGAGCTAGAGCCTGATTTTTTACCCTGGCACGACATGCCAGGCTTGCATTACTTAAATGGAATTGGACAATTGGGAAACTGCTCAGTGGTGCAACATGGTGAAGTCGCATTTGCCACCTTGGGCGTGACCTAGAAAGGCACCACGACGCCGTGGAATCATGTTGGTGCACTAGAATTTGACAATCCTAAAATTTAGCCTTGGTGCAATGCGTCAATATCATGTAGGCTCACTAGAAAATGAAAATTCCCATTTTGGTTGGCTTCACGATGCGCTAAAGTGCCAGGTGGTACATTGTCTCACTAAAATGGCTCTAACTCTTCACCTGAGTGTCAAATTTGGGCGTATTTGGTATTGATGGAAGCTTATTCAATATTATATATTAAAAAATGTAGAAATTAGAGAAATAAAACATGGTATAAGCATTAATCACTCTGTAAGTCATCCATATTCACTCAAAAGGCAAAGTTAGGCTTAAGAAATGATCGAGGTATTATAGATGCCCAGGGTGTACTCTTGGGTAGTTACAAACTTGGTATCAGAGCCTAAGGTTTTAAAGTGTCCGAAAAAGTCTAAAAGGCTCATCAAGTAGAGTCTTGTCCATGGGTATAATGTGCCACACTCATGAACAGGAGATTGCGAGTTGCTTTTGGAAAAGTCTCCCTTTTTTCAACATTTATGTTGTGCGAGTGAGAATAATGCTCATGTTAAATCCTCTGTCTAATCTATTATCTATTGAATTTATAGAACATTTCTCTTAAAGTACTAACGAAAGAAGAATGGGAAATCGGCTAGCACCTTAGCCCATCCAGGAAAAAATTCCTTGAATGAACATATTTCTCATGCAGAGTTCAGAGCTGAATTTACTACTCTAAACCATGCTACCCAATGGACAATACTGTCGCAGCCAGGATTCAGGACTACACCAAATGAATTTTCTTTCTTTTTGGGGATCTAAATCTAAAGAGGATCTGTAGGAATTCTTAGACATGGTCCAGAAGGTAATAGATATTATGGTTTTAACTTCTAGTAAGAGTTCAGAATTAACTACTTATCAATTTCAAGATATTGCTCATACATAGTTTAAGTAGTGGAAGGTAGATAGAGGCGTAGACGCGGGGCCTATTGAGTGAGAAAAGTCTTCTACAGCTTTTTAAGATAGATTTTTTCCGTTAAAGCTGAGAGAGGCTAAAGTGTTAGAGTTTATGAACTTGAGATAGGGCAACATGAGTGTGTGGGATTATTCCCTCAAGTTTACGTAGTTAGCCAAATATACTACTTATGTGGTGGCTGATAGCAGGTCTAAGATGAGAAAGTTCATATCTGGGGTGTCAGATAGTGTGGTTAAGGAGTATAGGACTATGATGTTTATTATGGAGATGGACTTTTCTAGGCTTATGGTCCATGCTCAACAGATTGAGGAGCAAAAGACTAAAGATAAAATGAAGGAGAACAAAAGGGATAGAACAAGTAGCTTCAATTTCTATGAGCCAAGGAAAAAAGGTTATAATCATCCTCAGTATTTTTAGAAATCTTCAGTCATAGCTCCATCTTCAGCTAGTGCCCCAGTACCCAAATTTAGAAATAATAATATTGATAGAGCGTCAGGCTCTAAGTTGCAGGAAGTGTGAACAGTGATCATACAAATCCTCTGTGCCAGAAATATGGTAGATACCATCAGGGTAAGTATAGAATGAGAACTGATGCATGCTTTGGGTGGAAAGCCAAGCCACCAAATTTAAGAGTGTAGAGTAGTAGATCAGAATGGTAGCTATTTTCTCTAACAGGGCCAGTCCCATCAGTCATTAGTTCGAGTAAGCCACCCAACTTACCAGGGTGCCTCTTTCAATGCTACCAGTGGTTAGCGTCTAAATAGATTATATGCTCTTCAATCCCGACAAGATCAGGAAAATTCTCCTTATTTAGTTACTGGTATGTTGTAGGTCATTTATTTACATATTTATGCTTTATTAGACCCTAGAGCTTTTTTTTCTTTTGTAACCCCTTATATAGCCATCAACTTCAGAATCTATCCCAAAATGTTAGTAGAGACTTTCTCAATATCTACCCTAGTAGGTATCTCTATCATAGCCTGGTGGGTATACTGGAATTGCCCGATTACAATATCTCTTAGAGTCACCTTATTTGAGCTTGTAGAGTTAGAGATGATAGACTTTATGTCACACTCAGTATTTATTGGCACCAGTCATGCTATGATTCAGTTGATTCCAGAAGCAGAGTAGTTCATTTTTAGTTTCCAAATGAGTCAATCCTAGAATAGAGGGGTAGTACTACAGCTCCTAGGGGTCAACTTGTTTCGTACCTTAAGGCAAGAAAAATGATATCAAATGGGTGTATCTACCATCTTTTTTGAGTCAAAGACTCTAGTTCAGAGACTTTCAACCTTGTCTCTATTCTAGTAGTGAATGAATTCCCAGATGTATTCCCCAAAGATATTCCTGGAGTACCTCATAAAAGGGAAATTAAGTTTTGAATAGACCTTCTTCCAGATACGTAGCCTATTTTTATTTTGCCATACAGGATGGATCTAGATAAACTTAAAAGAGTTGAAAAATAGTTAAAGGATATCTTAGATAATGGATTCATCCGTCCTAGGGTTTTCTTGTGGGGCACACCAGTTCTATTTGTGTGCAAGAAAGATAATTCTCTAAGAATGTGTATTGGCTACCATTAGTTGAACAAAGTCACAATCAAGAACAAATATCCACTTCCCAGAATTGATGACTAGTTCGACCAACTTCAGGGTGCCAGTTACTTTACCAAGATGGACCTTAAATCTGGCTATCATCAATTAAGAGTCAAAGAATGTGACATTCTGTAAATACGTTTTAGAACTCGGTATGGTTACTTTAAATTCCTAGTCATGTCATTTGGTCTTATATATGCCCCAACAAATTTTATGGACTTGATGAACTGGGTGTTCAAGCAGTACTTGGACATGTTCATCATCGTCTTCATTGATGCCATCTTGACTACTCTCGTACCAAATATGATCATGCATACCACCTCAAAATAGTATTGTGGACCCTTAGAGCCCATTAATTGTCCCTAAGTTCAGTAAGTACAAATTTTGGCCAAGGTCAGTAGCTTTTCTTAGCCATATTATAGTCGATGATGGCATTATATTTGATCCTCAAAAGACTAGGGTGGTGAGAAACTGGCCCAGACCCATTTCTCCATTAGATATCAGGAGTTTCTTGGGTTTGGCTGGCTATTACTAATGTTTTATTGAAGGTTTTTTGTGTATCACATCCCCCATGTCCAGATTGACTTAGAAGAAAGTTAAGTTTTAGTAGTAAGATTCCTGTGAGAAGAGTTATCAGAAGATGAAGACTCGACTCACCTACACCCTGTTTTGACTTTTCTAGATGGTTCAGATGGGTTTTTTGTGTATTGTGATGCTTTCAGAGTTGGTTTGGGTTATGTTTTGATGTAAAGAGGTAAGTTCATAAGCTATTCCTCCAGACAGCTTAAGCCTTATGAAAAAAATTACCTTACCCATGATCTTGAGTTAGCAGCAGTAGTCTTTGCCTTAAAGATTTGGAGGCATTATTTGTATGGGGTGCATGTTGATGTGTTCATAAACCATAAAAGTTTTTTGTATGTATTTTATCAGAAAGACTTGAACTTTCATCAAAGAAGGTGGTTAGAGTTGCTAAAAGATTATGATATAAGTTTTTGTACCATCCAGGCAAGGCCAATGTAGTGGGAGATGCCCTAAGTAGATTTTACATAGGTAGTGTTGCTCACGTTGATGATGATAAGAAAAATTTAAATCAAGAAGTTCATCATCTTACCAGATTAGGTGTCCATTTAGTTCACTCAACTAAGGGCAGTGTTTGAGTTCTGAATAGCTCAGAATCATCTTTGGTTTTTGAAGTAAAAGAAAAGCAATATAGAGATCCCAATATAGTTAAGTTAAAAGACCCAGTCAGAGATCAGAAAGTGGAGGCTTTTCTCCTAAGAGGGAGATGGTGTTTTGTGTGTCGACGAGTTGAGACAAAAAATTCTTCCAGAAGTGCATGGTGTGCGTTACTCTATTTATCAGAGACCACTAAGAGGTACCACAACTTTTAGGAGATCTATTGGTAGAGTGGGATGAAGAGAGACATTGTAGAGTTTGTAGCTAAGTGGTCTACATGTCAGTAGGTTAAGATTGAGCATCAAAAGCCTAGTGGGTCTATGCAGGTTTGAGAAAGTGAATATAAACTTCGAAAAAGGCTTGCCTAGTACTAGTTATCAGCATGATTCTAATTGGGTCATTGAAGATAGGTTGACCAAATATGCCCATTTTTTACCAGTCCATACTTCTTATTCAGTCAAGGACTATGCTAGGCTCTATCTCAAAAACTTGGTTAGGTTGCACGGTGTTCCACTATCTATTATTTCAGATAGAGTTAGTCAGCTTACCTCTCACTTTTGGAAAAGCTTTTGAGAAGGGTCTTGGTACCCAAGTTAACTGCAGTAAAACCTTCTTCCCTTAGATAGATGGTCAAGTAGAGAAGACTATTAATACTTTAGAAGATATGTTGAGAGCGTGTGTAGTCAACTTTAAGGGAAATTGTGATAACCACTTGCCTTTAATTGAATTTGCATATAATAACAACTCTCATTCCACTATTCAGATGGCTCTATTTGAAGTTCTATATGGAAGGAGATATAGATCTATGATTAGTTGATTTAAAGTAGGTGAGACCGCGATAGTAGGGCCTGACTTGGTGTTTGATTCCTTAGAGAAAGTACAGTTGATCAGAGAGAGGCCTAAGGCAACCCAGAGCCGATAGAAATCATATACAGATATAAGAAGGAAGGATCTTGAGTTTGAGATTACCGATTTTGTGTATCTAAAGATCTCTCCCATGAAGGGCAGGAAATGGTTTGGTAAGAAGGGGAAGCTTAATCCCTGATATGTCTGTCAATATAGACTTCTTAGCTGTTTTGAAAAGGTAGCTTACGAGCTTGAGTTTCCTACAGACTTAGCTTCATTATACCTACCATTTTATGTCTCCTTGCTAAATAAGTGCATTATAGACCTAGCTATTATAATTTCTTTATAAATCCTATGCATTAATAATGATCTTTCTTTTGAAGAGGTCCTAGTTGAAAGCCTTGATCAGCAGATTCGCAGACTGAGGAACAAAAAAGTTCCCTTAGTCAAAGTTCTTTGGTAGAAGCTGTCCGTTGAGTGAGATACTTGGGAAGAAGAAGAAGATATGCGGACCAAGTATCCTTACCTCTTTTCTGCAAAGTTAGACTAATCTTGATGTAACTGATTTTCTTAGATTTACCTAGTCCCATGCTCTGTTACAGTTACAAACTTAGCATTACTTACTGTTGCATATCATTCTAATGACATTCATGCATTCATGAATCAATTCAGTCATGTAATCATATTCCTGTTATGCATGTTCAGTTTGTAAACTCAGTTCCTCAGTATTTTCAGCTTAAATAAGTCTTTTTCAAGGACAAATGTTCCAAAGGGGGAGATATTGAAATACGTCATATTCTTCTAGTTCAGTTTATCCTTTAGTACACGAGAATAACTAGATAAAAACTTCAAAATACTTAGAATTTTCTAGCTTATGATCCACTATTGTGTAGGAAATTCAGTCAGCTTTCCAGTGATAGAAATATTTCCCAAATACGATATCTAGGTAAGAAGTTATGGTACTTTTAGTAAAATAGTATGTTAAACTAAGCATCACCGCATCGTGGTGAAACTTCCAGTTCCCTATTATCATTTTCCAATATGTCAACACGATAACGGCATGCCGCACTATAGTGATATTTCCTAATTATCATTTTTCGGTGAGGCAACGCAATTGCATTGCGTCGCGTCAAGGTACCACTTCAGAATTGTCAATTTCCAGTAACCTGTCTCGATTCCACCGCGTCGCACCAAAAGGTAATTTTGTTGTTGTCCATTTTTAAATAGTTTTAGCCAACTTTTAGTGGCTCACCGTGATGCCATCGCTTCCTGGCGATGGCCACAATTGGTATTTTTAGTGATGAAAATTAAATTCTTTCCACGGGCATTTGGGACTATTTCCATTACCCTAATCATCCCCAAACACGAGATTTAATCCCTAATGACCTAATTAGTTATTATTTTACACAAATTCCCTCAAATTAAGAGCATTCTCTCTAAAATAGCAAAACCTAGCCTTGATGAATCAAGTCCAATTCTTAAGAAAATCTTAAGAAACTTCAAGACTTAATCTTCTCAGGTATGTTAAGTGCTCATTCGTGGGTTCCTTTCACAAATTAGTCCAAGTACCATGTTTTAAATTCAAAGTTTTGATCTTTACAAGTTATTATGATTTTAATTAGGATTTTTACCATGAACTATGAATTGTAATTCTATACCATGTTCTCATTAAATTCTTGTTGTTATAAAACCCCATATATTTTAATGTTGTTGTTCACCGATTTGAATCATGATTAAGTAATATTAAAGTTGAAATCAGGCTATTACTCCAAGTCTTATACTATTCTCATGCTTAGCCTAAACTATGCATATTAAGTGTTTGATGAAATGCCTACAAGAATGGATTTTTAATAAATGTTCCCATGTTACGTCCTTAAGATTTAGTACTATTTACTATTATTGCTATTGAGTCCTGTGGGTTATGAATACCAAAAAATTTAGTTGTTTATCTACTCTTAGTATCTTTAGAATAGTTAAAAACATGTTTTGAGCATTATCAATTTAGTCGGTCATCAAAATCAATTAAATTAGCACAATTAAGCATTCTGAGTCAGTTCAGTTGGGAGTAGGATTTAGCACCGAGCTAGTACAGGGATAGCGGCTTCCCCTAACACAGGCAAATTCGTTACCAGCAGTCCCTGTACTCCAGAACTACATAGCCAGTTTAAGATATGAGAATTCACCCATTAGATTAGGATTGACTACCTCCCATAGGTCACCGGTCAGTTGAGGCTTGACACCCTTAGTCCTTTAAGATAGTACATCAGTGTAGTGGATCCATATAGCTAGTGTTGGTACCTGTGGTACTGTACTAACACCCATCCAACTGGGGCTACACGTTCGATCCCAATTAGCTCGTATTGGGGCATGTCAGGTTGATGATACCTCCTGCAGTCTCAGTCCTAAATTCAGTCTAGTAATTCCGTTTCAATTGCTTGACCATAGCAATACAAATATTAGTGATTCAGTTATTAATTTTCATTATTCCAGTCTTTCAAGATTATATTTATAACATGTTACATGTTTGGTCATGAATCGTCAGTACTTATCGATTTTATGCATTATCAGTATTTACAGACCACGTATCCTCAGTATCTATAGATTTATGCATTCTACTTAGTACTTTATGTTATGTATTTATATTCAAACTGTTATTATTTATATTCATGAAAGCATGCATATCAGCTTACCTCATTTATTATAGTAGTTCATTCAATGTACTGAATCCATACTCTTTTCTTGTGCTATGATGTATCATATCATAGGTTCGAATTCTCAGTTCCCAGATCGCACATAGATTTCTAGACGATCAGCCGTTGTAGTGGTGAGTCCTCATATTTTGAGGAAAGATTATTTAATTTCATGCTTTTAGATAAGTAGTTAGTGGGAGATTTTTGGGCCTATCCTATCAAGTCATATTCAGTCAGTTTAGAGGCTTTCGGAAATATAGTTTGTTATCCACTATTCAGACTTCTGTTGAAATTGTTAGATATTTATCAATATTGTTAGTTTGGTTTACAGATTCTATCAATTTTATTACTTAAACCTTATGGATTATCAGTTCTTCTTTCGTGTATATTATTATCCTATTCAACGCTCATAGCAGGTACCAGCTCATGGGTTAGCTTGTGGTCCCTTGGGACTGTAAGCACCGTCTGACCCCTAGGGTGTACTCTCGGGGAATTACAGAGGGCCTAAGATCATCTCCCCAATTGAGTACAATTAAAATTAGACTTGAGATAATAATGGAGCAAGATCTAGATGGTACAAGTAAATATGAGATTTGGATAAATAAGCTCACCACATATGACATGCATATTCTCTAAGGAGGCTCAATTACCCCTTCCACTAGAGACAAAAATAGAGTATCTACAAGTTTTTACAAGCCAAAAATTTTGAAGTCATATAAAGTGAAAAAGTGTCGATACAAGATTTCTCATGTCCATGCCCTCGATTTTTTGAAAACTTTTTAGAGGAAAGGGGATGCTTGTGTTTCATTTGTAACAAACACAATTTGCTAACTATGGTACAAAAATAAGCCTGTATCTCACATTTTGGCTTTTACATGGGCAAACCATATGGTTAGATAGACTTTTCTATAGTTACTAGTGCGATCCCAAATCCTAAAATGCCACTTGTACATAGATTTCCCTTGTATTTATGACCTTGATTCTATGAATACTAAGACGCCCTATATCTACTGCTTAAAACCAATCACGACGCTTTTCCATTAAGGATTTCATCACTCAATCAATCATAATGAAATGCCCATTGGATATCATCACAAACAAAATAAAGATAAGGCAAAAATCTAAAAATGAAACAAAATAACAAATTCATGTAAATGTTGTCACCATTAGAGTGCCCGGATATTATTACCCAAAAGACCATAAAAACATCAAAAAATATCAATAATACAATCTAAAATAAACTGAATGCGGAGACAGGCACCCCCAAGAATTGCTCCTCACTACATAATAAGAGATAAAGGTGCTCCTTGAAACTTCATCAAGCATTGCTCTCATTTGTAGACTCTGCATCATCATCATCTTCCTCAAGACCGGATCACTCAGTTGGAGCTTCATCGTCACTCTCTACTCGAGAAGAAGGGAGTATATCATGGGGTTTTAGGACCTTCCATAGGCCCTTTACCCCCTTCCAGATCCTTCTAAAGAACTTATCTGTTTAATTCTCCCTCTTTACCATCTTCTCATGTGCAATCTAGAGATCTTGATGTGAATTTTCCAAGGATGAGTGGTCTCTCTCAAGCATATCAGTGGTATCTCCCTGCTTCTTTAGGTCCTCTTGATATTTCTCAAAATTAGATTGGGACACAAATGAATAGAAAGTGGTAGAGGGCTCTCCCGACTCCCAAGAAAAACCTGACACGAGCTCCCTGATGGTTACAATATCAACTCCAATATCCTCAAGGGGCCTAGTGGTGGATGGACTACAAAACTCAGGCTCCTTACATGTCAAATTCTCCAAATCGATCTTCCTATTTTTTCTTTTGCTTGGTACGCCCTCTCCTCAAATTTTTAAAGGATAGATGGAAGTGCTAGGGCACT
>NC_061117.1:84635868-84769601 GCF_002878395.1 Capsicum annuum | reverse complement strand
GCCCTCTCCTCAAATTTTTAAAGGATAGATGGAAGTGCTAGGGCACTTCCAAGGATCTCCAAAGTATTCCTCAATCCCAACTTTCATGTAAAGCTCAATAATCAAAGAGGGAAAGAAGATGTGTGTCCCACTCTGATTCTTGAGGAATGTTATGATAGAAACCATGACTTAAACAATATATAACTGAATGTTGTCTAGAATCCAAGCAATCATTCGAGCACAAAAATCTTGGACTGCTATCATATGGGAGCAAGGGGAGACTCAACGACATATGATGTTTAACCAAATCTGTGCCGCAGTGGTGAACTCATCCATGTGGATGTTACTCATTGTTGCTGCCTATGAGACTTCCTTTCTGGGGAAAAGTTTTTCAGTCAACCAACTTCCTGGTTTGCACCTTTTTCCTTCAAACTCAGCCATATCTGCATTTGGGAGCCCATAGATATTATTGACTCATTTCACCCCAATGTCCATTATTTTCCCTCCTATCATGATAGTTAGGTAGGATGGATCCGATAAAGACATTATGCCAAGATTGGCGTAGAATTCATAGAATCATTGCTTATTATCCATGCAAGGAACCAAGGTGAAACACCACCACCCTTTGGCCATAAGCCTGTCATGAAATATCGAAAGCTTTTTCGACATATTCTCTAAGAATATAGCTCTCTCCGACGGAAGCTTTGTCCTCAAAAGATAACAATAGTAGTGAGTGTGGCACTCAGGTGCTATGAATTGGATTTGGTCGTATTTCTCCTTGAGATTATCCTGAAAAATAAATAATGACACAACCTCATCAAACATTGGTATATTCTTTCACAAACTATGCTATGTTGTCTGCCAAAGCTCATTGGATGGTTATATGGTAGAGTTTGCAAAAAAAATTAAAAGTACAGAATTTTCTACCTAAGTAGAAAAATTAGCCTTGGTTACCGCGATTGCAGGCTATTGAGCCACGATTGCATTTCCCCGATCGGGGTCCCAATAACCGCGATCGCAGTATCTGAGACCAGTTTTTACCCCAATTTTCAATGTCTAAAAATTCAAATTATGAATCCCATAGCATTTTCTATAATAAGGATTTACACTTAAAACATTGAAAAACACCACTAGGTACTAGATTATGCCCGTAGAATACAAAAACCTTTAGTGAATACTCAGTCGGGCAACTATTGAACACTTGGTGTACACTCTTTATTTTTCTCAATTTCTCACACAATTTGGGTACTCTAGGCTTCCCCGCTCATGTTCACACCATATTTTTGCAGCTAAACACCATAAAAGTACAATTTATGAAGCATTTAAGAATAAAATTCATAGATTTAGACATTCCCTATAACATTAACTCTATGGCCTGCTTTCCACAATTATGGCATAGATTTTAGGCACCTACCAGATAAGTGATGCAAGTAAGATGAAAGAATGTTATTGGAATTCTCATAATCTGGCCAGACTTGGGTCCAATTAGAGAGAAGAACTTGAGAAGGAGTATTGAGAGAAAGTGGGGTTTGGATGATTGTAAGTTTTATGTGACCGCAATTGCGGTTGGGTCTTGCGATTGTGGACATACGGGTGACTGTGATTGGGGTCAATGTCCGTGAAAGCATTACTGGGGGCCTTTCTACTCACCCTTTTTCCCCTGATCAGCTTATTTTACATTTTTGATAGATTTTCCCTGTTAGTTCAACATACAAAAATTTCAAACTTTCCCCTTTCTTAAGGTCATTGATAATGCTCAACTTATACGTCAATTTAACTGCAAGGTAGTCATCGTCAATATATTTACCCAACTTTAGAGTCAGGGGAAAATACACGAGGAACAATGTGAGTGACAATCAAGTCAATTAAAAATAATAGATACAGGTTAAATTCAAACCAATGGTATAAAAAGATAAAAATGGGGGGACAACTGTCTACACTAATGTTTCTTTTTGGGTTTTACTAGTATAAATTTAGGGCTATGAATAATTAGAGTTTTAACAATTGTGTACGGATCTTGGGATTATGCAGTACTAAGGGAGTGACAAACGGATGCTAATAGCTAACTTCATTATTAGTAGATCGAGTGTGGGTAGGTTTAGTTATAGGTTTTGATGCAAGTCTTTCAACAAAACTTTCAGGGGCCTAGGGAAAAACATGTCCACCCGGTCTGATTAATTTTTACATGAAAACTTGGGAACTTTGCCTCCACTTTATCTAAGCTGATAACCCTTTCTGGGAGCAACTTAGTTCTTTTGAAGTCCGCATTGTAGAAGTTCTTACATTGTGGGGTCATGAATCTATAATCGTAAAATTTTTCCTTCTTTGAGATGGATTAGTACCTATAAACATTAAATTCCAAACCATCATTATCATTATCATTATCACACTAAAAAACATCCTAGATTAATCAAATAGGCTCATGTGGTAATGTGATAGAATGTTCTAGCAGAAGAAAAAGCTGTGCAAAAATTTTGATTTCTACAAACATTGCACTCAAGTATTGCAATCATGGTTCAGTGACTGCGACCGTAGTTTCGTGATCGTGAGTTAGTGACCGCGATCACGGTACCTGAGACCATAGTCTACAGTTTTTCACTTTTCAAAAAAACCACAATTTTATCCCCAATTTTGTGTTCAACTAGGCTCTTAAACATTTTGATTAAGGAACTTAAGCCTAGACTTCATGATTATAACCCCAACCATAAAAAAATAAACATGGAATTCATAGGTTCATTGAATCAAACACATAGTGTAAAAATTCTTTTAAACCGTTTAAGGCTAAAATATGGGTACATAAGACTTCCCTATCAATGTGTACACCAACTACAACAGCTAATCACAGCCACAATTGCAAACAAGTATGCATTTAGTTTTTAAAATTATATTTCAGGCCTTTCCCTAAACTATAAGTTCTAAGCATGTAATTACATTAAGAACAAGGGAATATAGACAACATACCAAGTTTTGTGATGAAAATGGAATGAACTGACACTTGGGTATATAGTCGCAGTCATGTGGCATCTGCAATAGCATTCGCGGTAATTGAGACCAAAAAACTGGGTTACTTGCACTTTTTGCTCAGTCCAATTCGCCAATTTCACATGTTCCTTTTTCAAATTAAATTAAAATTTCTCTTAGCACCAACATTTCATAGATTATGCATACATAACAACAAAAATGAAATTTTCTCTACGTGCATAAATCAAAAGTATATGAGCCACTTTTCTTAGGGTGATAAGTTACTTCCCATCGAGCGCTTAGTTTAACGTCATAGCATGGCGCCTTCACCACTTCTTTTTATGCTTCCATTTAGAAGATTTGAATCTTCATCCCAACTTTTGCTCAATATGCAATGAGAGGTAGAGGGATGAAAAGTTCAGATCCTCCAAGATGAGGCTTGGAAGAAATGATGAAATGGAAAGCTAGCTTTACTCGCACCATTTTGAAGATTGGAAATTTTTACCCAACTTGACATCATAATTTCAGTTCGAATCCTCGGGTAAAAGTGAGAACATAGATAGGCCACTCCTTGTACATCGGAAGTTGAGTTCTTTGGCCTTTGATAGATGGGGTTCCATATGCTCTTTTGGAATGTCAAATTCCATAATGTAGGAATCATACTCTGTCTCCCAAAAATCTATCATTTGTCTCAGTGGATAATTTTTCATCATATCCTCAAGGCATAATGTTGAAAAGTGGGTTGAATGGGGTGCAGAGTCATCGTAAGGGATTTTCCTTGCTTCTTTTTTAGTCTCTAGCATCATTTCTTTTATTTAGGATTTTTCTTCCTCATTTGATTTGGTATATTGGAAAGTTACCGAGGAGTCTTTGCTACTAATATCATCATCATAGCTTGGTTTCTCTTCTTGATGAATGGGCGAAGTAGTTGAGGTTTTAAGCTTTTTTTCATTGCTCATTTCCTCTAGTTTGACACTTTCCCTTCTTAATGCCTCTTGATACTTGTCTTGTATTGTCCCCCATTTTATCCAATCGGTCAAAAATAGCTAGCAACCTTAGTTCAACGCTATTAGACTCAGTATATTCCTCTTCCTTCTTCTCATCATAAGACCTATCCAGCTAATAACAAGAATTATCAACTCGGTTAGCATAATAAGGGGAGGGGGCATTTGGACAATCATCCCAATGTCCGTCTCTGTTACCATAAAAGGTACAACCATACTCCCCATCGAATTGAGATGGTGAATCCATCTTTTTTTCAGGGACCATAGCTAAAATCTCTCCTAAAGTGTGGTCCATCATAATATAGACATAGGCTATAAATAAAGGTGTTCCAACTACAAAAATCATGTTTGTCGGAAGATGCCATTGAAAAAACTAAAAATAAAATAAAATCTTCCTACAAAGAAATCAAAAACAAATTTAAACAAGATTGAATTCAAGAAAGTAAGCGAAAATTCCAAACTAACTTAATAAGCCAAATTATTTCCCAACAATAGCGCAATTTTTGATAACGCTCAACTTACACGTCAATTTAACTGCAACGCGATCGTCGTGAATATATTTACCCAACTTTGGAGTTGGGGTCGAATCCACTTGGAATAATTGAGTTGCAATCAAGTTAATTCGAAATAATGGATACCAATTAAATTCAAACCAATGGTACAAAAGGATAAAAATAGGGGAGTCAAGAGTCTACACAAATGTTTCTTTTGGGGTTTTTCTAGTATAAATTTGTTGTGATGAATAATTAGAGTCTTAACAATTGTGCACGGATCTTGAGATTATGCAGTACTAATAAAGTGACATGCGGATGCTAATAGCTAGCTTCATTATTAGTATATCAAGTGTGGGTAGGTTTGGTTATATGTTTGATGCTAGTCTTTCAACAAAACACAAAACAAACCCATTGATTCCTTCGAATAACTAACGGGTGTGTTCAACAATTGTTAACCACAACCTCAATCTAGGCATCCTTATTTCTTTGATTAAAACCATGGTAAAGTTAACATCACAATCACCTTTATGTCTAAGATAGTGAAAATTTAGAAAACTACACACACAATTGTCTATCATTTATGTGGCCTCTACAACCCTCTTTCAAGGATGATGTGGATTCCTAAAGTTCACCCAAAACCCTTCTTTCAAAGATGGCCTTAAGCTTTCTAGAGTATAGAGCTTTCACTCATCAAACCCATGTGGGTATTTGGGTCTTTCACCCATAAATCTCAACCAAGTTAGCATAGAAATAATAAAACCCATAAACATGAACAACTTAAAGAAGCTAACAATAACAAAAAACACCTACTATTAACCCTATACATAACCCCAAAGGGTAGATCTAGCTACACATAAGATAAATAAGCATTGATATACCCAAAATCACTATTGATATGACTTGTTGAAGATTAAGTGAATGTTACTTCAAACTTGGCACTCCCACAAATCAACAATGCAAGTGAGCTAATCCTCCACTTAGAAAGTCTCCAATGTATTTTTTACCAAAAATCTATACAATATTTTCTTCTCCAAGTATGCAGGCTATGAATACAAGAACTAAACCTAAAATTTTTGGGGAAGATGCAGCCCCCAAATGATTCTATGGTTTGAGTCTTTTTCTTAAAATTGGGATTACCCACGATAATTTTCAGTTTTGCCCTTGTGCTGATTTTTTCTGCTAAGTCACAAACACACATGTGTGCCCAAGACCGTATCTACGTGATTGCAATTAGCTTCTGCAAGCACAGTTGATTCACTTCTGCCACTGTCGTAATCATGATTGGTAGACTGCAATCGCGTTAACTGAGGCAAGCTTCTGTTCTAAGTCATCAGCTGGACTTTCTTTTTCCCTTTGACTATTTTAAGCTCCAATCTATTTCTTTCTATCTTTTCAGCTCTATGCCTGCGAAGAGGGGAAATTAATGCATTTACTCACAAATATGTCTCATTTATTGATTCAAAATAAGGTAATGTACACTATTGTTGAATGCGAATGAGTGGTAAAATTAGCACTCATCAACACTTCCAACTTAAAGTTTTTTCTTGTCCTCAAGCAACACTACTTCTTACCAAGAGAAAACAATTACCTATGCCAAAACTTTATGCCTTAAATATCACAATGACTCCAACTTTAGTCACTACCACAAGTATCTCATTGCACACAGTCTAAGTTAATTTCCTTTACACCCCTTATTATAAGATGCAACATTCAAGGATCCCTAAAACATGAATGAGAAGCCAAGAAACAAAAACCAATACTCTATAAATGGCTACCTTTTGACCATAATTAAGCCATACTCTATCAGTCTTATTATTCGAAAGGTGGAAAAATCACCCTCCTTAACTAATTTCACATGCAAATGCATACAAGAAAGAAAATTCCACACACGAAGATTTGAGTGCAAAAACTCTCTTCCTCAGAAAAAAATATCTATGCAACAAGTTTAATGACATAGGCTTGCCCCTATTTTCATTCGTCAGTATAAAGAAAATAAATGGTTAAAGATCTCAAAGTACTTTCTAAGATTGTAGTGTAGGTTATGGTTAGGTTAGGATATCATTTAGAGAATAACATGGCTACTACCTTCCTTGAACATTTATGTCAGGTTATTCAATCCGCCTTTTTGACTATGGGCCACTCATCTTTGTTTTATCTCTTTTAGCATACCTACTTTTTTCTTTCTTTGTTCACCCATTTTTCTTTCTATTTTTTTTTCTTAAAATTTTCATGCAATTCCTCCCTTTATTGGATCATTTCTCTTTCTATTCCTTTATTTTCAACACTTAGGAACATTTGTTATTTTACTAACACTTCATGGCCCCAAACTTCCTTCCATCAACTTTTACCGCCCCCAACTTAGACTTTTAGCTTTAAGTAGCATCTTTAAGTTCAAGGAATGTATGGTTCAAAATATGAGTAAAAAGAATGGTTCACGTTTTGTCATGAGTTTGCCAACAAAAGGGTTCAAATTGTCAAAGTGGGTAACTAGGAATTACAATCATGCACGGGTAGGCTTTTTGGGCTAGAGTGGTTTCCAAAGTCACAAATATGGCCTAAGATCACTTTTCCAACCACATACAATAAAAATTAGCTTTTAAAGAATAACAGAGAAAGTTCTAGATAATACAAGTATAAAAAAGATGAATGTGAATAGTTCACCATACATGGCATGCGAAATTTATCGAGGTAGCTCTAATATCCCTCCCACTAGAGAAACAATTAGAGTATCTATTTCTATTCACAAGTCAAAAATTTATGAAGCCACAAAAAGAGAAAAAGATTTGTTAAAACATTGATCACAGCCATGCCCTTGATTTTCAAAAAAATTGGACGAAGGGGATCTTTCATTTAGCATTAGCACCACACACTATTTGCTAAACTATGGCAATAGCCAAAGCCTTAGTCTTATATTTTTGCTCCAAACGAGCAAACTAACCATATGGCTACTCAGATTTCTCTAATGGTGTTGAATGTGATCCCAAATTTGCACTTTACAATGCTTTAGGTACTCAGACTTCCTGTGCATTCATGACATTTATGCTATGGGTACTCAGAATTTCCCTGCAACTATGTCTTAAAACCCAAACAGGTGTTTTACCCTTAAGAATATCGTCACTCAATTTATCATAGGGAAAAGTTTGTCATGCATCACTAAAATCAAAATAAAAATATAGTAAAAGGAATAACTAAAACTAAATGAAGAAAATGCTAATCCGTAAACATGGGCACAATCAGGGTACCCAAAATTATGGCATCCCCCAAAACAAAATAAAAATAGTATCCAAAATGTCATCCTAAAACAACATCAACAAAAATATTTGACACATAACACTAAAAAAACACACATCTAGGGCAACCCCAACAAAAAGAATGCAGTGTCCTCACTATATGTGCAAGCATGAAAGAGTAAAAGGGGACTCCCTGAATATGCACCAAGAGTTATTCTCTCCCGCTGATTTCACAACATCACTCTCAACATCGTTAGCAGACCAATCAGCAAGGGCCTCTCCCTTACTGTCTATCCTAGGTGAAGATAGTCGATGGTTGGGCTTGAGCACCTTGAAGATGCCCTTCACCCTTTCTACAGCTTCTTGAAGAATTTATCACTCTTGTTCTCTCTCTTTGTAATCTTTTTATGTGAATACCTGAGGTCCCTGTATGATACAACTAAGGCTGAATAAGCTCTCTCCAAAGGGGCAATAGTGGCTCCCTTATTCTTCTGCACCTTCTTATATTCTCATCATCTGACTGAGCTACACACTTGTGGCAAGTGGTGGAGGACTCTCCAGTTCCCTGAGGATGTTTGAACAATAGTTCCCCTACCTCTTGCATCTAACTAGAGATATCATTAAAGGTAGTGGCTAATGATGGTCTATAAGATTCTATATCCTATTGGACTAATTTACTCGAATTGATCTTACACTTCTTGCTTTGACATAGAGCACCCTCACCTCTAAATTTTAGTAGGAGAATGTTGGGGCCTAGGATCACCTAGGTATTTTTAGCATACTCATCTACATGTGCTTTGAGTGGGAATATGTGTGGGCTTGGGAGCACTCAGGTGTCTTTAGCATACTCCTCTACTTGTACTTTCCTGTATAGCTCTGTGATAAGGGAATGGAGGAGAAGATGTGTACCTCTATGATTTATGAAGTACCTCCATTCTAAATGCACAATCTTGCCCATATTAAAGGTGATGTACTAGAAAAGATAGGCCACTCTCCGAGCTTGCATGTCTATGATAATGGTCATATGAGTGCACGACGATACTTGACTATAAATAATTTTTAGCGAAAGCCTAGACTTAGCTGTGAAATCATTCATCAGACTGTCTCTCTTGTGGTGGCACAAGGAAAATCTTTGGAAGAACATCAAATATCTAAATTCTATGTCCCTGGCTCACATACCTTTGAATGAAACTGCTCCATGTCAGCATCTGGGAGCCCATATACCTCATTATCCGCTCTATCCTGAAGTTCACTTATCTTTATCTAATAGTTATTGCAAATTTTGTAAAATAAGCAATGTGTAGGTCGGCATAGAATTCACTTACCAGTGCTCATTAGAAACACAGGGGTCCGGGGAAAAACAAATCCACTTGGTCTGATTATGTCTGGCATGAAAACTTGGGAACTTTGCCTCCACTTTATCCAAGTGGATACCCCTTTTTAGGAGAAAATTAGTTCTGTACAAGCCAGAATTGTAGAAGTTCTGACACTGTGAGGTCATAAATCTATAGTTGTCAAATTTTTTCATTTTTGAAATGGCTTAGTAACTATAAACATTACATTCCAGACCATCATTATCATTATCACACTTAAAAATGTGCTAGATTAATCAAATAGGCTCATATGGTAGTGTGTTAAAAGGTTCTAGTAGAAGAAATAGCTATGCAGAAATTTTGATTTCTGCAGACACTGTCTCAGGTATGGCAATCGTAGGTCAGTGATCGCGACCGTGATGCCACGATCATGGTTCTGTAACTTCGATCACGGTACCTGAGGCCATAGTCTACAGTTCTACACTTTTCAGAAAAACCACAATTTTATCCCCAATTTTGTGTTCAAATAGGCACCTAAACATTATGATTAAGGAACTTAAGCCTAGACCTCATGATTATAAGCCCAACCTTGAAAAATTTAACACTGAATTCATAGGTGAATTGAATTAAAAACATGGTATACATATTTTTTAAACCTCTTAAGGTTTAATTCTAGGTACTTAAGACTTCCCTATCAATGTGTGCACCAACTACAATAAATAACCATAACCACAATTGTAAACAGGCATGTATTTAGTATTAAAAATTATATTTTTTAGGGCTTTCCCTAAACTATAAGTTCAAGTATGTAATTATATTAAGAACAATGGAATAGAGATAACATACCAAGTTTTATGATGCAAACTAAATGAACTGACACTTGGGTATGAAATGGAATGAAAAAATTAGAGAGAATTTTGAGTGAAATTGAGAGAGGAGCGTGGGAAGAACTAGTATTTGGATGTTCATTTTGAAGGTTTTAACCGCAATAGCATAACTAGGACCGCAATTATGGCCATGCAGCATCCGCGATTGCGATCGAGATAACTGAGACCGAACAATCGAGTTTCTTGGACTTCTTGCTCAGTCTAATTTGCCAATTTCACATGTTCTTTTTTCAAATTCAATCAAAATTTCACTTAACACAAACATTTCATGGATAATTCATGCATTACAACTAAAAATAAATCTACTCTACATGCATACATCAAAAAGATTTATGCAACTTTTCGTGGCATGATGGGTTTTTTCCCATTGAGCGATTAGTTTAATGTCATATCACGATGCCTTCACCACATCATTTTGTGCTTCTATTTATAAAATTTGAATCTCTATCCTAGCTTTCCTTTAGTATGCAATGAGAGGTAGAGGGACAGAAGATTTAGATCTTCTAAGATGAGGCTTTAAAGAGGAGATGAAATGGCAAGCAAGCTTTAATCTCGCTATTTTGAAAATTTGAACGTTTTACCAAACTTGACATCGCACTTTCTATTTGTCTCCTAGGGTAAAACTGAGCACATCAATATGCCATTCCTTATATATAGGAATTTGAGGTCCCTAGCCTATGATAGACGGGGTTCCATATGGTCTTTTGGAATGTCAAATTCCACAATGTAGGAATCTACTCCATCACCCCATAATTCATTAGTTGTCTTAGTTGATAGATTCTTATCACATCATCGAGGCACAATGTTGAAATATGAGTTGAATGAGATCTAACCCTTAATTTTGGAATAGTTTCTCCAAAGTGTCTTCTCCTCAGAATGAGCTAGAGTCAGCATAAGAGATTTTCCTTGCTTCTTTTTTAGACTCTAGCACCGTTTCTTTTATTTCGGCTTCTTCTTCCTCATTTGATTTGATAGATTGGGAAGTTACCGAGGATTCCTCACTACCAAGCTCATAATCGTAGCTTGGTTTCTCTTCTTGATGCGCCTCTTCTTGTAGAATGGGCAAAGTAGTTGTGATTTCAAGCTTTTCTTCTTTGCTTATTTCCTTAATTTTTACACTTTTCCTTCTTAATTCCTCTTGATGCATGTCTTGTATATTCTCCCCCATTGTATCTAACCGATACAAAATAGCTAGTAGCCTTAGGTCAATCTAATTGGACTTGGTACATTGCTCTACCTTCTTCTCTTAATAAGACCTATCAAGATCATAAGAAGAATTAGCAACCCGGTTAGCATAATAGGGGGAGGGGGCATTTGGACAACCATCCCAATGTCCATCTCAACTACAACATGAGTTACAACCATACTCCCCGTCGAATCGAGATGGTGAATTCTTCACTTTTCGAGGAGCATAGTACAATCTCTCCTAAAGTATAGTCCATCACACTATAGACATAGGTCGTCAATATAGGTGTTCCAACTACCAAAAGCATATTTTTGAAAAATGCCATAACGAAAAGTAAAAATAAAATAAAATCTACCTACAAAGAAAATCACAAACAAACATATACAAACTTGAATTCGATCAAGAAAGATAAAATTCCAAACTAACTTAATATGCCAAATTTTACCTGACAACGGTGCCATTTTTATAACGCTCAACTTACACATCAATTTAAGTACAAGGCAGTTGTCATTAATATATTTACACAACTTTT
Source organism: Capsicum annuum (assembly GCF_002878395.1). Taxonomy (NCBI): domain Eukaryota; kingdom Viridiplantae; phylum Streptophyta; class Magnoliopsida; order Solanales; family Solanaceae; genus Capsicum; species Capsicum annuum. Next base: position 84,758,015 of record NC_061117.1, on the reverse strand, counting down.
GAGTCGGGGTTGAATCAACGAGGAATAATCAAGTAAATTTGAAATAATAAATACCATTTAAATTCAAACCAATGGTACAAAAAGATTAAAATGGGGGAGACAAGTGTCTACAATAATGTTTCTTTTTGGGTTTTTCTAGCATAAATTTGGGGCTATGAATAATTAGAGTTTTAACAATTGTGCATGGATCTTGGGATTATGAATTACTAATGGAGTCACGTGCGGATGCTAATAGCTAACTTCATCATTAGTAGATCAAGTGTGGGTAGGTTTGGTTTAGGTTTAGATGCTAGTCTTTCAACAAAACACCAAACTTTCACTCATTGATTCCTTCAAATACCTAATGAGTGTGTTCAATAATTTGTATCCATAACCTCAATCTAGAAATCCCTATTTCTAGGATGATACCCATGGTATAGTTAACTTAACAATCACCCTCTTGTCTAAGATAGTGAAAATTTAGCAAAGTACACACACAATTGTCTATCTTTGATTTGTCCTCCATACCCCTCTTTCAAGAATGGTGTGGGTTCCTAAAGTTCACCCAAACCCTTTTTTTTGAAGATTGCCTTGAGATTTATAGAATACGAAGCTTTCACTCATCAAACCCATGTTCGTATTTAGGACTTTAACCAATAAATCCCAATCAAGTTAGCATAGCAATGATAAAACCCACAAACATGAACTAACAAATAGAAGCTAACAATAGCAAACCATACACACATTAACCCCTTTTCACACATAACCCTAAGAGGGATATATAGCTACAAATAAGATAAATAAGCATAGATATACCCAAAATCTCCATTGAATTGACTTGTTGAAGATTAAGTGAATGTTACTTCAAACTTGGCACTCCCACAAATCAATAATGGAAGTGAGCTAATCCTCCACTTGGAAAGTCTCCAATGTATTCTTCACCAAAATTTATACAATATTTTTTTCTCCAAGTATAGAGGCTATGAACTCAAGAACTAAACCTAAAATTTTTTTAGAAGATGTAATCCCCCCCTAACTGATGCTAGGGTGAGATTGTTTTTTGTCAAAAAAGGATCAGCCTCGTACATTTCCAGTTTATCCCTTGGGTTGCTTTCTTATGCTAAGTTGTGATCGCATAGGTGTAGCCACGACCATGTCTACGCAACTATGGTTATCTTCCGTGACTATGATTGATTGACTTTTACTACTACTGCTATCGCGTTTTATAGACCATGACCATGGTAACTGTGGCTAGCTCTATTTTTATATCTTTTGATTCACTCTCTTACTCCCTTTTGACTATTTTAAGCTCCAATTCACATCTTCTTATGTTTTCAACTCTATGCCTGCAAAGAGTGGATATTAGTGCATTTACTCAAAAATATGTCTTGTTTATTCAATCAAAACATGGTAATGTACACAAATGTTTAGTGTTAATAAGTGGTAAAACTAGCACTCATTACTTATCCAACACACTCTATAGCACCATAAGTGCATGGGTTATTTAATTGACAAAACTAAAATCTCCTTAACAAGAATAAAAATAAAGGATATGAGCCACTTTCATGGCATTTGTGGGTTGCCTTCCACACAGCCACTTAGTTTACGTCATTTCCCGACCTCTTTCTTCTTTCTCAAGGGTCCTCTTATTCACTTTTTTGGTTCCAACATTAATCACTAATATAACTTGAAGCTCCAGGAGTTGTTTCTTTGTTTTGCATACTCAAAAAGAGACCTCATAATCATGAACTCTAAGCCTCATTTCACCTAACTCTAAGTCAACAATGGCTATTTCGGTGGCCAAGAAAGTTCGACCAATAATGATGGGAACCTCTTGTTCCATCTCAGAATCAAATACTACAAAGTCCGTCGGAAATATAAATTTGTCAACTTTGACTAGAACATCAAACAAAATCCCGACCGACCTCTTGATAGACCGGTTTTCCATTAAAAGTCTCATGGACATTGGATTTGGCATGTCCAATCCGAGCTTTTTATAAATAACCAAATGCATTAGGTTGATACTCGCATTGAGGTTGCATAGATCTTTTGCAAACATATGCATCCCAATGGTGCAAGGGATTTCTGTAATTTAGCTACTCATGATAGTACTACAACTATGGGTGACTTCAATCGTGTCACTTTCGATGAGATTCTATATTGACATTAACTTCATTAGCTAAGCACATCCCAGGATCTCCTGGGTCGCTTCATGGAAATGGGAGATTTATAGAGAGGTTGCTAAACTTGGCCATGAATTTCGTGAGTTTATCACCCTCCACTTTTCTTTGAAGCCTTTGAGGAAGCAGGGGAAGGACTTTCATTGTAGGAATTACATCACTTTGTGGATAACCATTTTTCTACACCTCTTCATCAACTTCCACTAGTTGCTTTTCATCTTCTTCTTCATGAGATATTGGTGGCACTTCCTTTAACTTAACCCTAGGTATCGTTTCACCCTAATCTTGTTTCAAGTGATCACCAAGGGCCTCCCCACTCCTAGTGACTATTACTAAAATTTGAGCTTTATTCTTTAAGTTCATAATAGTTTCACAAGAAAGACCACCCCTTTGTCCTTGTATTCAATTGGGTGTAAGTTCATCCAATTTGAGTCTCTAATTGATTAATGGAGGTAGAGTGGGATACCACAATTTGATTAGGTTAAGAAAGGTCACTCTTCATTTCATGGACCCTTTTGTTCATTCCTTCTACTATTATCAAAATCATTGACAAGACATCTTCGAATATTTATTTGTCAGGGTGATGATGCTACCATCTTTGTTCTTTGCCCATTCATGAGAGGGCATATATCAGTCATAATGATGATCTCTATCCTTCCAATCACGGTCACATTTGTCATTTGTTCAATCTTGATTTCCACTATGCCTTTGATAGGTATGGAAGGAGCCCCACGAATAGTTTGCCGAGTACCTAATTTCCTCATCTAATTTTTTAGCCTATTAATCATCCTCATAAAATTTTAATGCCATGATATGTACTGCTTTTGTGGGTATACCCATCGCATTTTTTGTCAAAATATCTAATTGCATCATCAACTTGGCCATATTCTTCTCTAGTTTTTTTAATCTCATTTCCTTTATTCTTTGTCAACCAATGATATAGTGGGAGAACTCTTAGGAAACTTAACATCTTGGGTACGCCATCCCCGATTTTTCTTGGTAACCTCCTCAAGAAAATTCATCGCCGCATGATAATGCAACTTCACAAGAGATTCCCCCACCATATTGTCCACCATGATTTTGTTGAGAAGATCAAAAGAATGGTAGATTATTTGGGGAAGCATCTTCTCTAGGACCTCATGGTTTGGACAAGGCATTAGTTTTCCATTGAATCTTTCCCCCACTTCCTACAAAGGCTCTCCATTCAATTGCCTAATGTTGATGATCTAATCCCTCAATTGGAGTATTTTAGAAGGTGGGAGATACTGGTCAAGAAAGGCCATAGTGAGTTTATCCCATGAAATGATAGAACCGGCTGGAAGAGATCAAAGCCATAATACCATCTCTCCCGTTAGAGAAAATGGGAAGAGATAAAGCTGAATGGACTCTTGGGTGATGTGTGCAATATCAAAGAGTGCACACACCTCTACAAAATTCATCAAATAAAGGTTAGGGTCCTCATCAGCTTGCCTCTTGAAAAGTCCCTTCATTTGCAACATGTACAACATGAAGGCTGTGATATGAAATACACCATTCCAATGAGTCGGTAGAATATGAATAGAACTAGAACGACTGAGGTTATTGAGTTGCCCCTCATCATGAAGAAGGATAACGAAAGACTCAGTTTGATTAGAATTTTCACTCATGGTTTTGTTTATGCTACGAAGATCAACTAAAAGGAAACAAAACTAACAACAAAAATAAATATACAGCACTACAAGTATGCCCTAAGTAAGAATCGATTCACACAAGCAAAAATTAAATTTCACTCCCCAAAAATAGCACTATTTTGATAAGTCTCACCAATACCATGCAAATTGGTAGGGGATGGTCATTGTCAGTATCTTAACTTTTGTTGACGTCAAATCCACAAGGAGTGAAAAATATAATTATAGTCTTATGGGACTGAACACTTTCTAAGAAAACACCTGAAGTGGAAATAAACTAAAAAGCATGATTTAAAATGGGGAGTTTGGTTTTAGGAGATTTTGTGTCAATAGTAACTCAACCCCCCAAACAACACAGCAATTGTGATTTGACTTTGACATAAATAGAATCTTGGGATTATGACTACCTAAGTACAAATTAGGTATGGGTATGTGTAGATTTTGTGTACATGCTAGTTGTTAACAATATGGTAAGCTAGGTCTAGGGTCCTTGAGTCTAGCATGTCAACAAAACCTCAAGAATTTCACCAATTAAACCATTCAAATACCTAACAAGTGTTTTAATTGTATTCACCTAGTACCTCAATTCGGTATCCCTATTTCTAGGAAAATACACAAGATGTAGTCAACTTCATACTCACTCTTATGTCTAAGATAGTGAGAATTAATAAACTAAATCAATTCATTGTCTACTATTTCCTTGGTTCCCACATCCTTTTTTCAAGGATGATGTGAGATCCGAAAGTTTGCCCGAACCCCTCTTTAAAGGATTGTTTGAGCTTTCAAGAGTTTGGGGTTTTCACCCACAAGCCTATTTTGAGTGTTTTGGGCTTTAACCTACAAATCCCAAGCAGTTTAGTCAAAAAATAGTAGAACAAACTAATTAAAATATACACAAATATATCACAACCCACAACTAATTGCACCTTAGTTAAAAAAAATCCCAAGATTAAAAGATTTAGCTACTTATGAATAAATGAAAGAAACATACACCAAAAGAATTGTTCAAGGCATCCATCTTCATAAATACAAAAATCCAAATCTCCAAATCAAATTACGATTCTTGCCCATTTTAGGGTTTCAATTTCAAATTCAAAGTATTACTCATCTCTAGAATGCCCAAAATGGGAAAGGATTTTAAGCTTTTAAGGGATTTAGGGTTATCTTCAAAAAATTACACAAATACCCTTGTGTTGAATCCTATGTTTCCGCAATTGTGTCTAGCATGACCGCTTATAGATCAATCTGTTCACAGTAATTGACCTTCTTGATTGGCTGTGATCGTGACCCTCAGACCGCGATCATGGTAACTGAGCCCTGTTTTTTCTCTAGGTTTTCCAACTTCACTTCGTTTCTCTTCTTTTGATTTTTTTTTAGCTTAAGTTCACATCTTTCCATCTCATAACATGTATGCCTACAAAATATTGATATTAGTGCATTTAATCATACATATGTCTCATTTGTACATTTAAATCATGGAAATATGCATGAATTTTTAGCGAAAATAGGTGGTAAATTCACCACTCACCATTCTTACACTATTACACTAGGTTTTGGGGTGATTTATGGTACAATTATTATATATGTTATTGAACCGTGGGGCTTGCACCATACTTTAAGGGACTAGGTCCCTTACAGTAAGTTACATGCAATACCACAAAAAGATATAACAAATCTAAAGATTTGTATGAAATTAAAAGAACAAGGAATTATCATAGAAACCTCCTTGATCGGGGGAGGAAATACCATAGCTTGCCCTTAAAACAACTTCAACAATTCACTATCATCAACCACTTTATTAAAGATTTGATTTGAACCTAACTCTAGTCTCTACCTATTTGTAATAACTCTACTACAAGCCTACGTTAATGACTCTGTGAAGAACACTCCTAACTCTATGCTTTACTTGCTTCCAATAACACTACTACAAGTCTATCTTGACCACTCTATCAATAACACTCCTCAATACTGATTAGCTCTAAAAAATATTGAGCTCAAGTTACTCTACCTAAGAACCCTAAAGAAAGCTAGATGACATTACTCTCATAACTTGAGTAACTCAATTACAAACCAAGACTTGACTTAAGAACTCACATACTCTTTCAGTACAAACGAAAATTAAGAACTTAAGCACTATTGCAAAGCTAAGATTTTGTCAATTTTTGCTGAATAATGAGAATGAAAAAACTACCCAATTGAGAAGCATTCTTTTCCTTTTATAGTGGAATAATGATTAGGGTAGAAATCTAATTGGGTCAACTGTCCACGAAAGGTATACATCACTCCTACTATTTGTTACATTAGATGAAAAAACTGCGCAGACCTTGTGAGAACTATATTTTTCCATGAAAAACCTGGGACCCAGTCCGTTTTTGTTAGTTGCTCATCATTAAAATAAGATATAGCAATTTTCCCCCTTTTTAATGATGATAAACAACCGAGCATGACCACATATTATTGGAGCATCAAATTTATTCACCTTATATAGTTGGAGTAATTATCACTATTACCAGTGAATATTCCTACTATCATTATGCACTATGCTTCCCCCATATAATATTCCAACTAAAGGACCTGGTCCCTTGTTTCATTCATTGTACTCCCCCTGTAAATATGCCATACTTCACCATCATTGTATAGCACGTATCATATATCACTTATCATTTATCACGTGCTTGGTACCTAGTCCTCTGAACCTTGACATATAATTATATCATTATTAGGAAAGAAACCTGGTTTGTACCTTATGTATTCAGTATTCCTTCTTTTGGCATCACTGAAAAGTAATAAAAGTAAACCAAAGATAAAGTAAGCTCAAGACATTTAACCCATGGCTACTAGAGAACACTATCATTAAGAACAAATTTTAAATTAAAGAGTAAAGCACACAAATAGAAATTCATTCATTATTAAGAAGGATCATCACCATTACAATATTCCACATAAAAGATAAAAATACGCTCTACAAATGCCACAATAAATATAAGAAATGGAAATTGACACAAGAAACTTAACATAATACAACTCATCTAATAAGGGGATCAAGGGAAAAGAAATTAGCAACAAAACCATTCTGGCAGCCTCAGTACCATGAGCATCCAATAATTGTTTACTAAGGGTCTTCACTTCAACATTCAACCCTTGAACCTCACTAGTAAGTTCTGCAACCTTGCCTTTGAGCTTTGTATTTTTTGCTTCAAGTTCCTCAGTGGCAGCAGGTCCATCTGAGGACATCTTTTGGTTTTGTATATTCAAGTATCTAACTTAATATTTATATGCTTTATTTATTTTTTTAAATTCTCCAGATCACCCAACAATTCTAACACTTGGAATACAATTCCCATTATCCCTTCAGTGCATTTATTTTCCACCAAGGTTGTCAGATTGAACTTTTGTTTAACTATTCCTGGAGTCCCTTTACTCTCAAATACTTTGTTCTTAAAGTACCCATATGCCATCCCATGTCTTTCTTCTTTCTCAATCACCACATTGTTCATATGCTATATCATAATCTCAAAAAGACTTATCAGCTCAAATTTGCTTAAGCACTCAATCAGGGAAAATCAATAGTAGAGGCAATGGTCCTTTTCTCTGACCGGGGTAGAAGGACTTTGTTATCGTATTATTTATACAAAAAACTTTTGAATCTTCTTCCTCAGCCTAAACAATTTCTACAACTTCAATATTTTTCTCCTCTTCCCCTATAGTAGCTTTTTTAAGCCTTCTTCTCTTAGTGGTTGAAAAATTTCTAGCCTCCATAGCATCTTTTGACACCTTCTTTTCTAATCCCCTCGTGGAATAGGATCTACAAACCTTAACATCAGAATTAATCACCTTTTCCTTGCCTTTGTTTCCCCTTTGTTAATTTGTAGACCACCTCAGAGGTATTTCATCATCATCATCCTCATATTCCTTATTTGGAGGTATCACAACTTATTTATCATTTGTCTCTTGATACATTTCACTTATTGTTTATTCTTTTACAGTAATAGTGTTTTCCTAATGATCATATGCTAGTAAAAGCAAATTTTTTCATATGTATTTCATCATCATACAGTGTGGAAAATATTAGATTGAATCAGAGGGTGTAGGATAACTAGGTACTTATAGAGTTTTTGTGACCTTACATATTTCTGGTTCTTTAGGAAAACAAGGATTTGATAATACTTAGGTAATTTTGTGTCTTGTAAAGATGAAAGTATTTCAAATTGAGGGATTACTTGTTGAATTGGTGAACCAAATCCTTGATTTAAATCCACCTCTATTGCTAACTTAGTAGCAATTCCGATAGTGGAGGAAGGGATAGACTTAGTTAGGGATTCTGGATTTTCTTAGAATGATTCAGCAAAAAGATTTAATATAGATTCTTGTTGAGGACTTGAGGTGATTTCTTCTATGTTATTATGTGCTAAGGAAATAGAGGTTTTATTTTGAGGTTGTTCATACTAATATTAAATGACTTTAACAACTTCTGACTCATTAATGGGGTTTGAAAAAGATGGAGCTTCTACCATTTTAAAAAATTTAAGAGAAAAAGAAAAGGACCTATTAAGTTTTGAGAAGAGGTAGATTGAAGAATATTGTTTGAATTAGTTTGATGAAGAAAAAATTCAAAGTATTTAATTTTATAACTAGCACAGATGACCGTTTGACATTAGAAAGATGACTTTTTGAATAGACATGTCAGTCTCTACAAGGGTGCGACTCTTCACATTTATTATGAATTGACAGTTTTTGTTTAGATGCGGAAAGACTTGTGGCCTTTAAGACATGAGTTTTATAATTTTTAAGGCACACTAGTAGTTACTAACCTAAGAGATGGATGTTGGTCACGCTCTTTCTTGAGTGAATTTTCCATTTGTGTTTGCCTTGACTATTTTTCTCCCAAGCTATTACCATTTATGTACACCTACAAGGTTATTGTACTTTGGACCATTAAAATACTTACTTTACCAAGGATACATATCTTCTGATCATAGCATGTTTTAGGAAGAGAACTGATTTATTTAGTAGCCCAGGTTGATTTGAACAATTCTAGCCTCAATTTGTTTATTTCCCAGTCTTAGCATCCCTTAAATTGCTAAGCTCTTTTCTATATTGTATTTAACCAGTCAGCATCTCTCAGAACACTTTTATATTTTGGGCTTACATCTGGATTAGAATGCTTAGAGATCCATGTAATATCTAACTTGAGATCTTGTTTGGACTCTTGTTTCAAAAATATAATGTCAGAATATCAAGAGAGTCAGAGAATTTCTCTCTTTTTTTTGGCTTTCTGAGATGTGTTTTATAGGGACTAGGTACCTGTGAATTTTTACTAGACCCTCCTTGTTGATCTTGTACTAGAGCTATGGTCTTTGACTCAACTCCTGGATCACCTTCTCTTTTATCATTCTTATCTATATAATTTGTCTATATTCACCATCTTTGGTATGCCACAAATAGGTCCCTTGAAATCAACTAGTTCAGTACACAGGAACTTATAAGTCCCATAAGTTTGTACCTTTATGTTGAGCACCAAAGTAAGTTACTTCCCATTATCCATATAAATTTTGATCTCTTTTACTATTTCTACATATGACACCTCTACCTTGAAGTGTCCTTAGAGAGAATACATCCCGACCTTATTATCATATGCTTTGAATAACTACTATCAATAAACATGTTCTAACTACAAATCATTTCTCCTCCTATAAAAAAATCATTTGTTAGATTTGGGAACCCACTTGAATTTGAGTTCCAAATAGGAGGATAAAAGGGTAATCAAATTCTTCTTTACCCATCTTGGTAATGCAAGCTTATTTACATTTTTCAAATTACTAAAACTTTTAGGATAGGTATTCCACTTCTAGATATATCTAACATTGATCATTCTTGCTCTAAGCTTAGATTTTTATATTTCATCTTTATAACATGTTCCTCAATTTCCTATATCTGTAGAGTTAAAGAAATTAACTCAAGCTCTTGACTTTCTACCTTTTTTTCTAGAGCATTTTTTCTGAAGTTATTTCACGCATAGAATTAATCAACACATTATCAAGCTTTTTATCTTTCTAGCAGAGTAGTTCTCCAAGTTTTATTTACTAATACAAAGTGTTGCAACATTTTTTATTCATCTTTACTGTTTTTCATGAGAGTAAACAAGGAATCAAAGGTCACTTTCTCATCCTCCACTGCCAGCATGGAAATATCTTACTTCTTACCATCTTTCTCAGATTTACTAAAGGATTCTCCCCACACTGCTAGGGCCTTCCTTACTACATAATTACTTGTAGCCATTTTGCTTAATTTTATAATGACCTGGTCCTTACCATTACCTTTGTTGCCTCTAGTCTTGAGGTATTCCTGGTACTCTATATTGTGTATTAGAAAATCATGAATGAAATGGTCAAGACTTCTATGTTCATGAAAAACTGTAATAGAGCCTCCCTTCTTATTGCTGCTTTCTTTATTTGAATATGACTACTTTTCTTTACTGATCTACAAATTCTTTATGCCAAATAGGATGCATCAATGTATTCTTCACTTGAATCTGACTTAGAAACCTTTAATTCCAAAGATTTTTTTCTTTTTACATCTTTTTTCTCTTTTCCTTATGGCTTCTTGAGTATTCTACTAATTAGGGAAGCACTTCCCTAGATAAGGTGGTCTATAGGGTCATTACATGGTCCCCGAGGCTTTCATAAAGGTACTTAGGTAGGTTGGACAAATGATTGATTTGGTGCCCAGACAGATGGTAAGTGATGTCATTTATATATTGTACCTAGTAGACCGAAGGTAGAGTTTTTTTATGCTATTATTTTACCTATTATCTTAATGTGCCATTAGCCAAATTTTGCTTTATTTTATCTAGGATCCTCTCATTCTTATGTATCTTCTTATTATGCACCACAGTTAGAGTTTTCTTAGGTTTCTTTACATGTTCCATTATGTGTATCTACTCCTACAGGTAATTCTTTAGTAGTGGATCAATTTATTTATCATGTGTTGTGATTGTTTGAGAGTTTTATACTCAGGCTGATATTATTGTATTAGATAAGGTGAATTTTGATATGCTTTAGGATATGGAATTGTTATCCCTCTATCATGTGCTCTTAGATTATTTTTATTAGATTATTACCTTAGCCATGCCTAGCATACCTTTGATTATGTGGCAAAGATCTATTACCTGTGAGTAGATGGGGATTATTTCTTATGTCTAGGCTAGGAGACTTGTATCGAGGTGTTGGAAGTCTTATACACCTAATATTTGTGATGTTAGTGTAGAGAGTCTCTTGATTAACTATGTTTCTATAGAGTGTTATTTTCTTAATGTTTTTCCTACCAATCTTCATGTTCTTCCTCCTGAATGTGATTTATATGGCATGCATTGTGAAATCTACATTGATTATCATTGTCTTTTGCATTTTATGACCTAGGGGAAGCTTAATTCAAAACAACATAGATGGATGTAGTTGATGATGGATTATGATATCTCTAATCTCTACTATCCTGGCAAGCGAATATCCTAGCAGATGCCTTATGTCAAAAGGCAGTGGTATGGCTAGCTTCGATTTTATTTTAGCATTTTAGAGGCCATTGGCATGGAACATCTATCCATTATCCAACTTGATTATTCAAATTGATATATTAAACCCCACAAGGATCCTTTCTAGTGTTAATGGAAGGTTTACCTTATTTTAGTAGATTTGAAGTCACTACTTTGAGGTAGGGGACACATCAGAGATTAGGTGTTGAGTGGTAGGTCCATAAGGGCTACCATAAATTCTAAGGGTATTTTAAGATTTGATGGCCACATTTGTTTGTTAAGGGTTAGTGGCTTGATTCAGTTGATATTGTGTGTGGATAATATCGGTAGGTACTCTGTTTACCCTGGAATATCTTGGATGTCTAGAGATTTTAGATAGCACTATTGGTGGAGGAAATAAAGAAAGATGTGGTATACTTTGTTGCCCACTGATTTTGTTATCAACTGGTGAAGGATGAGCATCAAAAGCCTTGTAGCCTGCTTCATGGCTTAATTCTTCAATTTAAAGAAAAATTTCTAGATTTTTACTAGGTTGATTTTTGTAACGTTTAAAGCTTATCATATACCCATTGTTGAGGGTAACTTACCATTTAGCATAAAGGGAAGTATTGATAATTTTGATAGAGTAATTTTACAAGCAGGCCCCTATGTGATTTCTGGTTATTTTTAGTCTCAAAGCATAAAAATTCAATATGGGTATCGTTGTTCTCATAATAATAAGTTGATTACTAGTCTGAAAGCATGGCATTATGCAAAAACTTCTTAGAAACAAAAATTACCTATATAATAAATTTTATTAGGATTTCTTCGGCTTCTAGGTAGGAAAGGCTTATCCTTCTTCTAGATTGGTCTTAATGATAGTAATGATATGATATTATGCTAGTTTTGGTTTGGAATTAGGTCTTGGAGGTATATTTTGTGTGATTTGGATTATTTAGCCGATTAATGGACTATTAATCGGCTTATTTACTTAGCTACTTACTCCTTCGATAGAATAGCTATTTTAAGACTCTATGAGACTTATTTAGCATCTAATAGTGGGATATGACACTCTAGTCTAGTTTTGGTAGAATATAACTTTGAATAGATTTTTAGGGTAAGTAGTGGGACCCTCCATCCTACCTTAGGCCAGGATTACTAATAACTCCTTTTAGACTCAACCGGCATGGTATGTTATCTTATTTAGATTCGTGAGCCTAAGGAGGATTTGGTAAGATGGTTTATTCTAGAATTGTTCTAGGGAGATGATATATATTTTTGTTTAAGTCTGATGATTTAGGATACTAAGATCGGCTCAATTCTTGCATTATTTATGATATTAGTTCCAGTTCAAGTCTGGCATATGAAATACTAGTTTTGATTTAAGTCCAGCATTGAGAAGTTATTTCTAAAAGTTATTGAACCAGTTTAAGTCTGGTGGTTAAGTTATGGAAAGATCCATGATTACGATTATGAGATATGGATAGTTGATGTAAATACTATTGTTACTCTTCTATATTGGGTCCACAAGGCTAATGGTGGACCACATTAGATTATTTCTGTCATTTGCATCTTCTGGGATTATAAGGTCCCAATTATATAGCGGTAGTTATGTTATACTTATCGTTACTATTCTGAGTGGTTTCTTCTAATAATTAGATCATTATTCAAGGTTTTCCATTTTTCCCTCAAGTTAAATTATTTATCTCACATTTTATTGTGTTCATATTATATTTTATCTTAGTAGGCCGATGAGGCGTACTGGTACATGCGACTTTGGTACTTATACTACACTTCTTTACCTTTTTGGTGAAAATCTGAGCACTAGCTATCTATGTTAGTGCTGTGAACATGCTAGTCAGAGTTCAGAGATAGGGTGAGCTCTCAAAAACAAAGTTGACCTTTTCTTTATCTTTTCTTTTTTGATTGTCTTTCTAATTTTGAGATAGTTTTATCTTGATAGTTTTATCTTGACTAGATAGTACCCATATTTCTTTGATTGATAGCTCATTTACTAAATTTATTAGGACATGGGATGATATTCGTCTTCTCTTATTTCTCTTCATGTATACTTTATTAATATGTTATAGCATGTAATTTATTTACTTGCATATTTCTGGCATTCGTGCCATTTTCCACCAATTAAGCCATTACTTATAGTACCAGGCGATGGTTTGGCTTACCTAAGGGTGGGGTTACGTAGGTGCGATCGTGACTTAAGAAGCCAGATTATGAGTAGTTAGTATCAAACCACTATCTTCGCCTATATTGTTGGTATTAGAGCAAGTGTTTAGTAGAGTCCCACGAATTAGAACAATGATGTCGTTTCTTATCTTTGGGAGGCTATAGGACATTCTTAGGAGATCTTTACTTCCCTTACTAATTTCATGCTAAGAGTCTATGTTGATTTTAAATATTCATTAGTTTTACTCTTTTGCAGATAGCTAGGATGCGTGCTGCTACACAAGATGAGGACCCCGAGTCCATAACTAAGGATCCTGTTGGGGAATATAGACAATATAGAGGTCTGGAGAAGACAAGTGATGTACCTCCAGCTTTAGATTGGGATAAGGATCTATTACTAAACCCTATCCCTGCTCTCACACTAGAGATTTCTCCACCCAAGCTAGTGGTGGGCTAGGGTTAGCGTCGGCTCTACTGGGTTCATTTCTTCATTGCTGCTCAGGGTTGGATTGGTTCATCTCTTGAGTTTTGTTGGTGGAGCACTGTTTGATAGTTCTCACACTGTAGATCAAAGTGGTACTAAGGTAGGAGCACAAGTTGTAGTTGTGGCTCCCAAGTTGAGATCTCTTCTACACTAGTAGTTACTCAATCGATAGTTTCCCAACCTACTCTATCTATTGAGTAGTAGAAGATGTTGGATATGTTCTTGATATTGACTTCGCCTAGGTTTATAGGGAACTGAGTGAGGATGTATATGAGTTCTTAGTTGTTTGTGAGGATAGGCTCTATAATTTGGTCATAGTAAAGATTTGTGGTGTTGACTATACTACCTTTTAGTTGGATTTAGCCACTCGACATTGGTGGAGATGTGTTTTTAATTCAAGGATAGTGATATGGTATGAACTTATAGTATTTTATATGCTTAAAACTACGAGAATATGCATGTACTTAAGGCTATTTTGTTAGATTTGATGTGTTTTTGGAGTGTTTTGTAGGAAATTAGGTTTTGGATGCTAAATTCTAGAAAACCATAAAAAGTGATGTTATTGGCTACTAATTTAATCTACTCTTGGTATTCGTGACTATTTGGATGTTCGTGACCAAAGCATGTGATGAAATTTGAAAATTTTAACCTTTGTTTCAAGTATGCCTACATATGGGCCATATGTAGCACATATGGGCTGTATAAGACTAAGGTAAGTGCCACAGTTGAAGATCCTAAGTTTTAACATGCTTCAGTAATTTGTCCATAACGTTTCACCCCAATATTAGATTAAGGCAAAGTGGGCATCTTTAAAAATCTAATTCAATTATCTATCTGATGGTAGGGAATTTTTCACTTACTTAGTCTATATACAGACTGCAAGTAGAACTTGTAGTCAGCAAGTGGGATAAGTAATTAACAGAAACCAAAATTTGAATAGCTAAGCTGCGGGGCTCACACTGGTAGTTTCTACTTGCTCCCTCCCTATAGACCACAAGTACTATCGGTGCCCAAGAATAGGGAACAAGTAGAGACCATAAGTATCCACTGACCTCAACTTTTTCGGGTTATTCCCAAATAAATCCCTAGGATTTCCATGTATCCCAATTACACTCTTATGATGGTTTTAAGTCCTATTATGTATGGGTAATTAAGTTTTCCTACTTTAGATAGTATTTTATTTATAGGGTGTCTAGCAATTTATAATTACCCTTTAGGCTTTGTTTATTCATTATTATTCAGACATTGACAAACACATATTGATTGATTTAGAAGGAGGCCCCTTTGGAGTCAAGTTTTCATACATGTTGTACTTGGTTTTTTATTCACTTTAATACTTCCAGATTTCTTCTTTAATTATTGTGAGATTGATTTAGTAATTTTGTCTGTTGACTCCATTATTGATCTCATAACTATGAGTCGCTAATTCCCTTAGCTAGGGTTGTAGGAACCCTCGCAGATTAATAAAGTAGATAAAGTGCCAAGTTGTTCTAGATAATGATTCTTGCATGTATTGGGTTTTCTTAGTTCTTACTGGTTTCTTAGCGGTAGCCAACATTAAGATCTTACCTAGATATTGCTACTTACTCCAAAAGAGGAGTAATGACTAGGAAATGAGAATCATAATAGTAATTTGAAGTTTGATTGTCAATCCACGCTAGTAGGTATTATCTAAGTAAGATGGTTATCAATCACCTAATAACTAGAGACTCAAAAGGTAATATTTAATTGGGATCAAGATAAGGGTTAGAAAATCGACATCCTGAGACTAAAAAGATAAAGGGTGAAGTTTGTCGGCTCATCCAAAAGGTTGTTGAAGGTACATAACTTATCAATCCTACATGCAAGATATTAGAATAGTTCAACGGTGCACGATAAGTCTACTGAGTTGAGAAACTAGGAGGAACACAAGCCTAGTGATTGTCTTAGATTGTGTACAACCAAAGACAACCAAGCCTTATTGCATTTAGCTAGTTACTACAAATCCCCCCCTTTTTACTTTTCTATGATACTTTGTGATTTCCATAAGTTTAAGATAGATTTATGGCCTATCCCTTGTGGGATTGAACCCAACCTAGTTATGGGTTTTGTGATACTACAAGTATTCTAAAAAGCTAACTGGAGGAGTTGAGATTGGAGGAGTCTGAAACTACTCATGCACTTATAAATAGTGTCACTACTAAGAATAGCACAATAGAGTTATATGGGGTCAGAAAAAAAGACTGCAAATCCTGAGTTGGGGTGTACTAGACCTCATTCAAATCATTTTTCCATATTGTGTTTAGATAGTCAGATCTTGATCGAGCCATCCGAGCCTAAAAAAGATGCAAGAAGAAGGAAATATATGTCTATATTCTTGAATTTACTGCGCTACAATTAAAGAACCACATTCATCACCTAAGGAACAATAAGTACAACATGCCACATCTATTTTTTGGGTCCTTTATTTTAATACCTTCGCCCCATGAGTATAATGAGAAATCAAAAAAAACAATTAGGGGTGTAGTTTATAAGATCAAATGGGAAGTGAAATTTGAAAGGCCAACTTTTAGGCTACCTTGATGAAATCTGGATAATAAATGTACCCATGGGCTTGTTGGGAAAGTCTGAGTACCCAATCAAGTCCCGTCATGCCACAATATGAAATCAATCGCTGCTTGGGAGAAAACCCAAGTTATTTTGTTGTTTGTAACTGTATTCATGATTAAGGTCATATCTTCGCACCTATGTTTCCACAGGCATGTTCCTAACTCTCTTATTTTGTAGAGTTTGATGCAATGGGAACAATACATGATTTTAAGTTGTAGTGGGACCGTTTATGGGTCTTGATGTCCTTTTGGGGTATTTAGTGTCATGCCTCTTTTCCCCAGAGTCTTGTTCCTTGTAAAGCTGGTATGTTTAGGTGTACTGTGTTTTTTTGTGATATTTTGTGTGTAACTAGGAGAAAAATGAGTATCTAGGGAAGTTAACATATTTTTGTTAGTGATACCCCTTCAATAGCTTAATTTTAAACTGTGTGAATATATATGTAACTATTGTGGATCTTGATATGGCATTAGAAATAGGGGCATGATAATCATTGCTAAAAATTGCATAAACCAGATAGGTAGTAGCTTGTGATGTAACTCTTTGACATGTGTATGTGAGATACTACTTAGTTCCCTTTGTGTGTTGAATTCCGATCTTGCCAAGTTTGTCTTATCTAGGATTGTAGGGTAGTTGGTTAGGAAAAGATCATAGGCCATTTTTTATTTTAATCCACTTTTAGACTAAATGACCTTCTTTGTGGAAAATAGTATACATGGATCCTTACTTTGAGGCTTATAGCCTATTTATTTGTTTTATCTTTTCACCTTCCCATTTGTGTTACAATTAACTTGTTTTGGCCATGGTCCTCTTTGGACATTGTGCATATCAACTCAGTCAAATCACTTAAGTTAAGATTGTCTATCATAGGGGTACGTGATTATAGTGGGTATGAATAAGGGTAAAATAAGAGAAAAAGAAAGTAGGGTTGGGTATGGTAGAAAAATGAAAGAAAATAAAAGGAAAAAGTTGGAAAACAGAGAATAAAAGACCACACCAAACTTGAATATGCATAAATAATAAAAAAAGTATTAAGGGTGGCATAAAGAGAAAATTGGTTAATGAGTGGACCCTAAAGTGTGTATTGTGCCAAGGAGGCTTAGTTACTTGATATGCTCATATGTACAATACTAGCCCCTCAATCCTACATTACAAACTGAGAAAATTCCTATATTTATCCTAACATGACTGTCTGAAAGACTAGGTGAAGAAAAAAGGGCAAGCCTATGGTATTTGGCATACATTGATTGGAACTTCTATTATAACTGTGAGTGTCTCTTTACTGTCCCTGTATTAACTTACATTGTTTCATATAAGAGACTGGGACTTCTTTTGATGTGAGGGCACATGGGTTGTATTGCTAGTTGATAACTTTGTAGGGTAATGTAACAGTTATATATGTTTGCGTATTTGTTGCTAATGTAATGCCATAGCTTGATTCCTTGTGTCATATTATTGTGTTTCATTAATACACACAGTTGGGTTTTAAAAAGTATTGAACTTTGATAGGGTAATGAGTTAAGCTCGAATTGGATGTTTGACTGCCATAGGTATCTTAGGCTTCTCTTGGTTAAGCACTATCGTATTATTTTGTTATGTTTGGTTGCCTGAGGAGAAGCAACATTCTAAGTTGAGGGTGTTAATGTTCTATGAATTTATATCATTTTAGATTCTTAAAACTACGAGAATATGCACATACTTAATGCTATTTTGTTGGATTTCATGTGTTTTTGGATTGTTTTATAAGAAATTAGATTTCGGATGCTAAATTCAAAAAAAAATGAAAAGTGATGTTTTTGGATACTTATTTTATCTATTATAGGTATTTGTGACTATTTTTGGATGTTCTTAACCAAAGAATGTGATGAAAGTTGAATATTTGAAGCTTGGTTGCAAGTATAAAGGACCGACACTTACCTATGTCTACATGTTGACCACATGTAGCACATGGGCTTTGTATAAGACTAAGGTAAGTGCCAGAGTTGAAGATCACAAAAGTTGACTATGTTTTAGTAATTTGGCCATAAATTTCACCCCAATATCAGATTAAGGAAAAATTGGTATAGTTGGAAATCTAATTTAACTATCTATCTGATGGTGGGGACTTTTGCGCTAACATAGTCTATATATGGACCACAAGTAGCACTTGCGCTCCGGAAATGGTAAAAGTAAGTGACAGAAACAAAAATCCCAGGATCTAAGCTTTAGGACTTGCACTTACAGTCTCTACTTGCACCCTCCCTGCAGACCGTAAGTACTACCAGCACCCAAGTACTAAGCATAGGTGGAGACCATAAGTACCCACCTACCTCAACTTTTCTGGATCTTTCCAAATTTGTTTCCTAGCATTTCCATGTATCCCAATTACACTCCCATTATGCTTCTAAGTCTTATTATGTATGGGTAATTATGTTTTCCAATTTTAGTTAGGATTTGGTTTCTACTATTTTAGATAATCTATAAATACCCTTTAGAATTAGTTTATCCATTTCCATTCAAAAATTAACATGCACATTGATGGATTAAGAAGAACGCCACTTTGGGGCCAACTTCTCAAACATCTTGTTGTTCTTGGTTTGTTATTTAATTTAAGTCATTGGGAATTCTTCTTCCATTATTGTGAGATTGATTTTACAATTTTATTTGTGGATTCCATGATTGATCTCATAACTAAGAGTTGCTAATTCCCATAGTTAGGGTTGTGGGAACCCTAGAGAATTAATATATTAGAGGAAGTCCTTATTTATTCTAGATAACGACTCTTGTATGTATTGGGTTTTCTTTGTTCCTATTGATTTCTTAGCAGTGGCTAACATTAAGATACAACCTATATTATTACTACTTCTTCCAAAAAAGAAGTAGTGATTAGGAAAAGAGATTATAATAGTAATTTTAAGTTTAACTATCGACCCATGCTTCTAGGTAATATCAAAGTAAGATTGTTAGCTATCATCTAATAACTAAAGACTTAAAAGGAAAATTATAATTGGGATCAAGATAAGGGTTTGTAAGGTGACATCTAAAGACTCTACGGTAAAGGGTGAAATCTATCAACTCATTCAAAAGACTGTTGATGGTACATTACTTATTAGTTATACATGTAAGATAGTTGAATATTTTGACACTGCACGATAAGTCTACTAAGTTAAGAAACCAGTGAGAACACAAGACTAGTGTTCGTCATAGATTTTTTACAACCAAAAGCAACCAAGCCTTGTTACTTTTAGCAAGTTACTAGAAATCCCCCATTTTTACTTTTCTACACTACCTAGTGATTTCAATAAGTTTAAGATAGATTTTTGGCCTATTCCCTATGGTATCAACCCCAACCTAGTTAGCTTACTATATTTTGGCAGTGACCACTTTATCCTTCTAAAAAGGGGTATTTTGGGCACTATCAGGCAACTAAATCTACCCTATTGACATGGGCTCAGTTCTTTGAGGTTTTCTAAGAGAAATATGGGCCCGCAATCTTAGATATCATTTGAGATACTTATTCTCAAGACTTGAGTGGGGTTCGATGACTTTACTAGAGTATGAGACTCAATTTCATTAGATGGATAGGCATGCTAAAGATTACTTAGTGTTGTGCTCCTACGAGGTTAACATGAATTGGGATGAAGAGGGTCTATTATCATCTATCTCCCTAACCTAAATCATCCTAAGTCTTAGACTATATGGAATTGTATCATGGGGTCTTCTATCTATCTTTTTTTTCAAGAATATGCAAATTTTGTATTTTTTGAAGGTATTGAGACTTCCCATTTGCATAGCTACATAGAGTTTGCTTGTGGATAGCAGTTCTTTTATTGAGGTTTCTAATCATACTCACATTATAGAAGTAATGCAATGAGAGGCCTAAGGAGGAATCAATAAGAGGTTATGTTATCAAGGTTGTTTTAATTTGATCTAGAGTGGCTCCTAGTTCATAGGAAATGGATCTTATGATTGGTACCTTTAACACCATTCTTATGAGAATTAAGGTTAGTCTAGTAGGACCATTTATGTCACACTTCAAATTGCTGATGGGGGTTTAC
The DNA here is from genome assembly GCF_002878395.1 of Capsicum annuum. Lineage (NCBI taxonomy): Eukaryota > Viridiplantae > Streptophyta > Magnoliopsida > Solanales > Solanaceae > Capsicum > Capsicum annuum. Next base: position 84,737,391 of record NC_061117.1, on the reverse strand, counting down.
CTAGCTATATTGATCATCCAGGCTAGAGTAGTAGTAATTCTTTGAGAAGCTAATCTTCTGGGTTTTCAAGCCGAGGTGGATATTTTGTGTAAACCCAATCTACTAAATATAGTACCATACATTGCTGTGTTATGATTGTGGGGCTTTTAGCCATTTCTCTAAAGAGTATCCCAAACATAGGATAGTTGTGCCTATAACTCAAAGTATTCTGCCTATTAGGGTAGTATCGCCTTATTTAAGATAGTCTGTAGGGTAATTAAGGTGGTCCCCGGGGCTCTAATCAAAGTAATCACATAGGTAGGACAAATGATCATTTATGCACCCAGCTAGGTAGTAGGTGAGGTAAATTATATATTGTAAATAGTAGAACGAAGAAAGAACCTTCGAATATTATTATTATAGGTATGATATCAGTGTACTACCAGACAAATTTTGCTTTATTTGATCAAGGATCCACTAATTTTTATGTATTTGCTTATTATCCACTAGAGTTTTTTGTGGATTTTTCTCTCTTCCATTGTTTATATCTACTCATATAGGTGATTCTATAGTAGTGGATCGGGTTTATTGATCAGATGTTGTGACAACATAAAAGTTTGATACTTGGGTTGATCTTATTATATTAGATAAGGTTAATTTTGATGTGCTTTAGGGTATGGACTAGTTATCCCCCTATCATTTGCTCTTAGATTATTTTTCCAAGAACGTTAACTTAGTCATGTTCGGTATTCCCCCGATTATGTTGCAGGGATCTATTAGCCGTGAGCTAATAGGGATTATTTTTGATGTTCAGGCTAGGAGACTTATATCGAGGGATTACATGTCTTATCTCACTGATATTTTTTATGTTAGTGTAGAGAGTCCCTTGCTTTACTATGTTCCCATAATCTCTGATTTACCTAATGTTTTCTTACTGATCTACATGTTCTTCCTCCGGAGTGTGATTTATATGGCATGCATTGTGAGATCTAAACTAATTATTATAGTCTTCAGCATTTTATGACCCAAAGAGATTGTAATTCTACACATCTTAGATGGATGGAGTTACTAAATGATTATGATATCTCTAATCTATACCATCTAGGCAAGGCGAACATGATAGTTGATGCCTTGTGTCGGAAAGAGGTAAGTATGGCTATCTTGGATTCTATTTAAGTTCTTAAGAGGACATTTGCATAGGATCCTATCTAATGGTTCAACTTGACATATCAAACTCCACGAGGATCCTATCTAGTGTTGAGGCAAGGTCTCACTTCTTTGAGTATATTCGAAGTCGCTACTTTGAGGATAGAGGACTCATTTATGATCTGGTGTGGAGTGGTGATTCTAGGAGGGTTACCATACATTCTAAAGCTATTTTGAGATTTGATTTTTGTATTTGTGTTTTGAGGGTTGGTTACTTGATTCAGTGTATATTTTGTGAGGCTCATATCTCTAAATACTCCATTCAACCTTGAACATCAAAAATGTATAGAGATTTAAGGAAGCTTTATTGGTGAAGTGGAATGAAGAGAGATATGGCAGACTTTGTAGCTCGCTTCCTTTGTAGTATACCGATGAAGAATGAGTATCAGAGGCCTGTTGGCCTGATTGATGGCTTAATTCTTTATTTAGAGACAAATCTCAAGGTTTTTATCAGATCGATTTTGATAACATTTGAGCTTTTCATATACAGATTGTTGAGGGTAAATGATCCTTTAGAATATAGGGACATATTGATGTTTTTGACAAAGTAATTTAGCAAGCAGGCCTTCGTGGGATTTTTACTTGTGTTTAGACTCAAAGCATAAAAATTCAATATGGATACTGTTGTTCTCGTATTAAAAAATAGATTACTATTTCGATAGCGCGGCATCATGCAGAAACTTCTTAGCAGGATATGTACCCCAAGATGAAGACTAGGATAGGGTGCCTTCAAAAAATCCTATCCCTGCTCTCGCACCAAAGATTCCTCCACCCCAGCCAGTGGTGGGCTAGGGATAGCGTAGGATCTACTAGGTTCATTCTTCATCACTGCTCAGAGATGAGCACTGTTTAATAGTGCTTACTCTATAGATCAAAGTGATACTAAGGTAGGAGCACAACCTATAGTTGTGGCTCCCAATGTTGAGATCCCTTCTACATTGATACTTGCTCAACTAATAGTTTCCCAACATACTATATCTATTGAGTAGTGAAAGATGGGTAGTTTTTCAAGATTTACTCCACCTAGGTTTTTTGGATCACTGATCGAGGATGTATATGAGTTCTTAATTTCTTTTAAGGATAGGTTCCATAATTTAGTCCTAGTCACAACTCGTCGTGTTGATCATACTACCTTTTAGTTAGATTAAGCCCCTAGATATTGATGGAGAGGTTACCTTAATTAAAGACTAGAGCAGGGTTCTATGACTTTTCTAGAGTATAAGACTCAATTTCTTGAGATGGCCAGGAATGCTGCAGCTTACTTAGTGTTGTGTGCCTAAAAAGCAGCATGATTTAGGATGAGGAGGAGCAATTTTTGTCTAGCTACCTAACGTTAAACTTGATATATCAAATTCCATGAGGATCCTTATTTGAGCAGATTTAGATTCACTACTTTGAGGATAGGGGACTCATCCATGATCTGGTATTGAGTGTTGAGTCCAGGAGGGATATCATACATTCTAAAGGAATTTGGAGATTTGATGGTTGCATTTACGTCCTGAAGGTTGGTGACTAGATATAGTTGATATTATGTGTGGCTCATATCTCTAGATTCTCTGTTCACTATAGAACATCTAAGATGTATAGATATTTTAGGCAACACTATTAGTGGAGTGGAATGAAGAGAAATGTGGCAGACTTTATAGCTCATTGCCTATGTTGTCAGCCGATGAAAGATGAACATCAAACTCCTGGTGGCTTGATTTTGAGATTGCCTATTCGCATGAGCAGATTGCCTTGGACTTCGTTATTAGATTGCATCGCATATCCTATAGTTCAGACTATATTTGGGTCATTATAGAGTGGTTAACAAAATGGACATATTTTATTCCGATGAAGATGTCCTTCAGTCCTGAGAGGTTAGCCCATATCTATGTTTTTGATATAATTCACCTGCATGGAGTACCTATATCTATCATTTTAGATCTAGAATTGGTATTTACTTCTAGCTTAAGGAGAAGTTTTTTGAAGGAGTTGGGTACTCAGGTAGATCTTAGCACCACTTATCACACTCAGACTAATAGGTTGTTAGATTTGACTATTCAGGTTCTTGAGGATATTCTCAGAGCCTGTGTTATGTATTTCAAAGGTTATTGGGAGCATCACTTGGCATTGGCATATTTTGCATGTTATAATAGCTACCATTTGATTATTTATATTTCACTATTTTAAGAACTGTATGGTAGATGTTGTTGATCTCTAGTAAGTTGGTTTGAGACCTTCGAGGTTAGGCCTCTATGTACTAACTTACTTCAAGAGTCATTGGATAGAGTCAGGGTGATTTAGGATAGGCTAAAGGTAGCTTAGAGTAGGTAGAAAACTTATACAAATCATAGATGTTGTGCATTAATGTTTGGAGTGGGAGACCAAGTAATCCTTTGAGTATTGCCCATGAATGGTGTGATGAGGATTGGGAGGAAAGGAAAGCTCAGCTCTAGATACATTGGAGCTTTTGAGATCCTTCGCACAGTTGGAGATTCGGCTTATAAGTTAGCCTTGCTCCCAGATTTTTCCATTGTTCATCTAGTTTTCTATGTTTCTATGTTGTGATGTTACATTCCTGATAAGTCACATGTGCTTTGAATGGACTCAGTTTATTTGGATGATAAATTGACCTTCATAGACGAGCCGGTGTTCATATTATACGTGGATGTTAGAAAGTTCCTCTCTAGAGAGATTGTTGTAGTTATGGTTCACTGGAAACAAATCCCAATAGAGTAGGTTACTTGGGAGATCGACGGTGAGTTGTGGGTCCAGCATCCCCACCTATTCGAGCCTTCAGGTACATCTGAACTTTGTACTTTTGTGGAGGAAAGTTCTTTTATTAGTGGAAATTGTAATGACCCTCTAGGTCATTTTCTTCTTTTCCACTCATTGTTTCCATTTAGAGATTTCCTATAGCTATACCGAGTCATTTATTACTTGCTGGAGCTGACAATTCAGTTATCGAGTAGTTCGTTTGGTTTTAAGAACCAATTCCCTTTTTCAAAGTCTTTATCGATATGGATTGCTATTAGGCATAAACTTCAATTTAATGACCTCGTGTGTGATTTTGACAGTTCCATCATCTCTTGAACATCGATTTAAGGCTAAGGGGACCTTTGTTTTGAGTCATAAGGCCTCCACACTCACTATCCACTATTGGTCGAAATTTGATAAAAGTAGTTGATGGGTTTAAGGCCTACTTTATATCAAAACAACATTGGATGGAAATTTCAATGGCGACATTGAGTCGAGAATATCGAATTTGATAGGTTAGCATAGTTCATTTTCATTGATGGATTTCCAAATGAAACCCTAGATGTTGGTGGAAACTGGAAAATTTACCAAGTTTCAGCTGCTGCAACTAACTTGGTGCCTTCGATTAAGCGGAGGCCCCTTTAGCAGCCAGGGCCAGCCAAGCTGGATCACTTTACAAAAGGCTTATCCATTAAGAAGACATCACTTCAGCAATGCCCTAATTTCTTAAGTGGAGGTCAGGCCCAAGACGGTGATCGCTTAAGTGATTTGTGGACCGTTTTAGCGATGATTGCTTAACTGGCATGTGGGGGCATTAAATTCCTCCTTTTCCCTATTTCCTCCCCATTCTTTACAAGTCTCAAGAGCCAAAATGCCAAGAGTCAATTTCTTAGGTCATGATGGTACCTACTATAACTCACCAGTAGGCAAGCTAACTTGTAGTCCGGAGCTGCTAGTAATAGAATAGCAAGAGAAATGAAAGGAAGATGTAGAATACTTATGATAAAAGACTTACATGTATATATATATATATATATTGATACATATATATATAGATAGATAGATAGATATAAATATATATCAAGACAGAGAATAGGCCCAAAACCTTATGGAATCATTACAAGATCTTCTAATACAACAAGAGCACAAAACTAAATGAATATGCAGGTACAACCTATCTCTAAATACAACATTGTGATTAGCCTAGTACATAAGTGAGAGAACTGTAGTACTCTGAATGCTAGAAGCTCACTCTAAGTCTCTAAACCATAGTTTCTCCACACGACGTACACAACAACAGAGACAACCTGGACTATGATCTACAGACTTCAGAAGTGTAGTATGAATATCAAAATGTGATACTCAGTAGAAAACTGGTGACAAAGCTCGTAACAACCCAATTTTCTGGAACGGGAATGTCATACGGTGCTCATGATCCTGAAGGACTACAAGCCAACCCTCTACTGATATCTATACCTGAACACTGCATAATATAGATAATAAATACGGAAACTAGCGATAAGGTTCAAAACATCTAAAAATACTCAAAATTTAAAACTGAAAACTGATACATCTGTCCAAAAAGCCTCTAAACTGTCTGACCTATGGAGTTGATGGGACATGTCCCCAACTAACTCCGTCTACTGAAAAATAAACAAAATCTAATTCAAAAATGATAAAAGGGTCATCCTCGAATAAAGAGGACTCACTGCTACGTCTACTGCTACTGACTGGGACTGAACTATTAAGGGTACTCAACATCTCATGCCTCTGAACCTATGATGTCAAATAAAACACCATAGCGTAAATGCGTCAGTATAGGAATATATCGAGTATGCAGATCAGGTAAAGCTAAATGCAAAGTCTTATGCAAGAATAATTACTTAACTGAATAATCATAAGAGTGTTGAGTGAAAGCACATGCATGAATGCACAAACCATAATCATAATCATAACGACTTTGAGTACTGAAACTCGAGTATTGCATTATCAACATCTGAACTTACTACTAATACTGAGATACCGAACAACTGAATCATCTGATACTAATAAATGAGTACTGAGATTAGATTAGTCTTATTTAGTGACTGATCTCGGGATCTGATTTCAAGAATACTTAACTGAATATGAGACTGAGATCAAGCCTATCTGACGGGTGATCTCTAGATCTGATAACAAGAATACTCAACTGAATTTGAGACTGAGATCAAACCTATCTCATGGCTGATCTCTGGATCTGATAACAAGAATAGTCAACTGAATCTGAGACTGAGATCAAGCCTATCTGACGGGTGATCTCTAGATCTGATAACAAGAATAGTCAACTAAACCTGAGACTGAGATCAAGCCTATCTGATGGGTGATCTCTGGATCTGATAATGAGATTACTCAACTGAGTATGAGACTGAGATCAAGCCTATCTGATAGGTGATCTCGAGATCTGATAATGAGATTACTTAACTGACTATGAGACTGAGATCAAGCCTATCTGATGGGTGATCTCAGGATCTAATAACGAGAATACTCAACTGAATCTAAGAATGAGATCAAGCCTATCAGATGAGTGATCTCTAGATTTGATAACAAGAACACTCAACTGAATCTGAGACTGAGATCAAGCCTATCTGACGGGTGATCTCTAGATCTGATAACAAGAATAGTCAACTAAACCTGAGACTGAGATCAAGCCTATCTGATGGGTGATCTCAAGATCAGATAATGAATAACTTTATGTGGGAACAAGACTATCTGACCAGTGGTCCATGAATCAATTGAACTATCAGAGCTCCTAACTGAGATAGATGACTGTATCTAACAGTCCTAATTTTTGGTGATTGATGCTAAAACTGCAACTATGGAAATTTGTCACTTAACCGACATGCCTCGAATAAAACTGGTAGGGTCCAACCTATAACCCCAGCTAAGAGGGTATCAATACTATGCCACGGGTAAAGACCTCTCTTGTCAAGGCTATATGATGGGTGACCCCCGCAGGAAGTCAAGCCTATGGCAATATAATAGTCAAGCCTATCTAATGGGTGACTAGTCTTTCCTAATGGGTGACTCCTGCGTCCTGCCCTGGCTATGCAATTTTGGAGTTTAGGGATTACTCCTAACAACTCTACCTCTCTGACGGGGAGCCTCCATCTCTTCCCTCGCTCGGTGCTAGCTCCTACTTCCAACTGAAAGACTCTAACTGATTCTTAACTGAACACAAACTAAGCTAAATCTGATACTGATCATGTTTCTCGAATGATCTGACTGAGTTGAGATGAATTCACTTGGTTCTATATCTAATTGAATACTACTGAATCTTGCTATCTGACTAAACACCACTGAGTTTTGAATAGAGTACTCGATTACTACAGAGGTCAGAACTGAAAACTTGAATACTACTAGATCTGTGTTGGGTACAGAACTGAGGCTAGATTACTAGAGATACTGAGATTATGGCAATTATAGAAATTACAGGGATTTCATAAGTTCTGTATCTATCTTAGAATACAGAGTTCTATAACTCGTTGAGTTCTGAGAATCATGGCTCAACTGGAATTATCGTAAAAACTAACACAGGCTCTAGACAATAGCTAAATTGTCGGGTATATATACCCCCAGGACTCGATAACATAAAATTAAAGCACAACCATTCTTTAATTATCAAGACCATGGACATTCGTTCACCATCACAATCACTACATTCTCTTCAAGAATTTATGAATCATAAACATGTGATAGTATAGGGAGACATACTATTGGCTAATACTCCATTCAACAAGATCTTGCATCAAACACTTAGCATGTATTAAAGTCTTTACATGTATCAAGGATCACATAATTGAGGAATTTCATTCTATCATGCCACAATTCATTCACTAGGGCTTTTCAACAAACACTTGGCATGCATGGGCTTGCACACAATTTTTACATGCATTAGTGGCTATAATTCCTTCACATAAGCATTTTATTAAACATATGGGGAGAATGCTTTGCTTATTCAACAATTTCTACACTTAATTGACATAGACACACCACTTAACAAGCAACTTGAAGAGGGTTTATCATGAACACCACATGAATATCACATACTAGGGTCAAAGCTTGCAAACCTTGTAAACAAACATGAATCACGACTCAATAATAGCAAGAACATCAATTTCAACTCACATGAATCATGAAAACTCATAAACATAAAAGCTTTGAAATTTACAAAAGGGTTCTTGAGCTTCTTGGATGAACAAAACCCTAGAATCAAATCTACATACCTTAGAGAAACTCTTTCTTGAAAGCTCTTGGAGAGATTCTGGATTTCTTGATTTCTCTTGAAGAAGAAGGAAGGGTTTTGATTTTGTAGAAACCCTAGCTTTTGTTCTTGAACAACTTTGTGAGAAAACAATGATACTTTGGGTGAAATAAGGCTAAATCCTGTATTAAGGAGTATATATAGGGGTTGGTAAAAGATCTTTTTCGCCCTTGGAATTAAACTAAAAAATTCCGATTTTACATGCTAGCACAGCGTGCCATAATCACGCCAGCTCACTGGAAATTGGACTATTGGAAAACTGCTTGATCGGGCAACGTGGTGGAATCGGTTTTCCACCTTGGTTACGAACTGGAAAGGCACTGCGATGCGATGGAATTGCGTTGGTGCACTAGAAATTGACAATTTTGAAACCAAGCCTTGTCGCGATGCGCCATAATCTTGGAGGCTCACTGGATTTTGATGATTGCCATTTTGGCTGGCTCCGTGATGCGCTAAAGTGCCAGGTGGCACACTGTCTCACTAAAATAGCTCTAACTCTTTGCCCGAGTGTCGGATTTGGGAGAATTTGGTATCGACGTAAAGCTTATTAAATTCTTTACATGAAAAAAAAATTATATTAGGGAAATTCTATGTGGTTCAAAATATTTCTCACTTGGGAAGACACTTCTAAACCTTTTTGGGCAAGATTAACACTTCACTAAACATGCTCTAAGGCTCAGTCTATGAGAGAATTTTGCGGGGTCTTACAATATCTCTCTCTTCGAAACATTCGTCCTTGAATGTCACATGATTTGCTAAGAATACTAATCGACTGAACTTACTCAAGGAAGGGAACATCTGAGACATAACTACACAAATGAAACTACTGATACTCTAAGTTCTCATACTAGACATGCATACCTTACGCATGGAATACTCGACTGAAGATACTTATAAGATAAATTCTCATAATGGATATGCCTATCTGATGCAGGGATGCATAACTGGGTTGATCTCATGAATGCATGACTAATTACACTAAAAAGCTGAACTCTTTCTACTGAACGTGCATATCTAATGCATGAATGTCTGATTGAACTGACTCTCGAAAGCATGACTGGCAATGCAATGATCACTGATGTTAACTTCATAAGGAGAGTCTGAACATACAAATGAATGAGTCTAAGAAAATGAGAGCATCGCAATATCGTGGGGTATCTCCCCCTTGGGACTTTATGTCCCTCTATAAACACCTTGCTGAAATATTGGGGCGGTGCAATAGGAAACTACGAATTGAATCATGATTGACCGACTTAGATCTGAAACTCATGCATAACTCATGTTGAAATATAAGCTCAAAATGGAAGCAAAGGATCTAGCAATACATATCACAAAGATGGAGGACTCATAACGTACCCGAATCTATATTAGGGAACCTTTTCTGATCATAGAGAGCCTGAAATGCGTAGAGACTATTATGACGCAGACCACTCCTGGCACCGGAAGTGGCACTCTGCTGAAGAAACTCTGTACCCCTCTAAGCTAACACTCTACATTCTCGCATCATGTGACCTGTCTCACCAAACCTAAAGCACACATCACTACCAGCTCTACACACACCTAGGTGGCTCCTGCCACACTCTCCACAGAGCGGATTAGTACGAACATCACTAGCACTACTCTTGGATATAGAGCCAGGCGCTCCATTATGAATGACATCCCTAAACTTTGGTGCGGGTACACTAGCTAAGGATAGAGCTGGGACTGAAAACTTCAGACTATGCTGAGAACTACTACCACCCTGGGACCCTGCCAGGGAGAAACCTTGACTACCTTTCCTGGCTCTCTTACTCACTCTATCTCTTTCTTTTATCTTATCTACCTCAATCTGTTGTACATACATCATCAGCCTAGTAAGGTCCATATCACTTTGAAGCATAGAAGTTCTACACTATTTCTACACTAACCCAGATACGTCAGTCACAAACTTACTCATACTCGCTCTAGGGCCAGCTATCAAGTTGGGAGCATACTTAGTTAACTGGTTAAACTTAAGGCAATACTCTTTCAATGTCATGGAGCCTTGCCTTAGGTTCATGAACTCCTCTACCTTAGACTTTTTCATCTCTATCAGGAAAAACTTATCTAAGAAAGCACCCTAAAAATCTTGCCAAGTCATAGTAGTTGCATCGTCCCCTCTACCCTTCTTTCGTACTACAACCCAGTTATGAGTGATATCCTTCAACCTATAGGATGCTAACTCTACACTCTCGTCCTTAGAAATATGCATAATCTAGGTAATCTTCCTAACCATCTCAAGGTAAAGTTGTGGGTCCTAACCTGTTACTGACCTAAACCATTCTAGCAGGCTCATTCTTATGAAATCTCTACTTTTGGTTACGGCTGAACCCCCATCTTATTGAGGTGGGGCCACAACCTGATGGTTACCCTAAGTATTAGTCACAACATGGGCTAGCACCTGAAAAGCTGCCCAAAACTCCACATATGACATATTCTCATTCTCAGGATCTACTGGTTGAGGGGGCTGAATATCAACCCTATGGATATTATCTCTACGAGGAGGCATACTATGTACATGGAAGAAAGAGGTGTATTAGACTGAGGATCAACTCAAGCTCATGCTCACTCGTATGACATGAACACTGAATGAAGGGAAACTACTCCTAAAAACAACTTATAGCCTTTTGTACATAAATATGGCATGCAACAAACCCATGCACAAGACTCTACTAAATACGGATTTTAAGACTCCCTAGGACACGATTGAACCTTAGGCTCTAATACCAAGTTTGTAACGACTCGATCTTCTGGAACTGAAACATCACATGGTCTTTATGATCTCGAAGGACCATAAGCCAACCCTCTACTGATATTTGTACCTGAACACTGCATAATATAGATAATAAATGCAAAAACTAGCCATAAGGTTCAAAACATCTAAAAATACTCAAAATTTAAAAAAATTGAATACTGATACATCTGTCCGAAAAGCCTCTAAACTATCTAAACTGTGGAGTTGATGGGACATGTCCCCAAAAAACTTCGTCAACTAAAAATAAACAAAATTTGTTTCAAAAATGATAAAAGGATCATCCTAGAATGAAGAGAACTCACTTCTACGTCTACTAATGCTGACTGGGACTAAATTGTTAAGGGTACTATGGATCTCGTGCCTCTAAACCTATAGTGTCAAATAAAACACCATAGTGCAAATGCGTTAGTACGGGAATGTACCAAGTATGCAGACAAGGTAAGGCTAAATACAAGGGCTTATGCATGAACAATTACTTAATTGAATAACCATGAGAGTGTTGAATGAGAACACATGCATGAATGCACAAATCATAATCACAATCATCACGACTCTGAGTACTGAAACTCGGGTACGGCATTACTAACATCTGAACTCACGACTAATACTGAGATACTGAAAAACTGAATCATCTGATACTGATAAATAAGTACTGAGATGAGATCAGTCTTATCTAGCGAGTGATCTCAGGATCTGATATCAAGAATACTCAACTGAATCTGAGACTGAGATCAAGACTATTTGATGGGTGATCTCTTCATCTGATAACAGTAATACTCAACTGAACTTGAGACTGAGATCAAGCCTATCTGTAGGTGATCTCTAGATCAGATAACAAAAATACTCAACTGAATCTGAGACTAAGATCAAGACTATCTAACGGGTGATCTCGAGATCTGATAATGAGGTTACTCAACTGAATATGAGACAGAGTTCAACCCTATCTAATGGGTGATCTCGGCATTTGATAATGAGATTACTCAACTGAATATGAGACTGAGATCAAGCCTATCTAATGGGTGTCTCGGGATCTAATAATGAGATTACTCAACTGAATATGAGATTGAGATCAAGCCTATATGATGAGTAATCTCGAGATCTAATAATTAGAATACTCAACTGAATCTGAGACTGAGATCAGGCCTATTTGACGGGTGATCTCTAGATCTGATAACAAGAATACTCAGCGAAATCTGAGACTGAGATCAAGCCTATATGACGGGTGATCTCGGGATCAATAATGAATAACTTTATGTGGGACCAAGCCTATCTGACGGGTGGTCCATTAATCAATAGAACTATCTGAGTTCCTCACTAAGATAGATGATTGTATCTGACAGTCTTGATTTCTGAAGATTGATATTGAGACAGCAACTGTAGGAAAAAGTCACTTAATCGACATGCCCCGAATATAACTGACTTATAACCCCAGCTGGAAGGGTGTCAATACCGTTCCATGGGTAAATACCTCTCTGGTCTAGCCTATCTGACAGGTGAGCCTCACAGGAAGTCAAGCCTAAGGAAATATAATAGTCAAGCCTATCTAACGGGTGACTAGCCTTTCCTGACTGGTCACTCCTGCATCCTGTGCTGGCTACGTAGTTTTGGAGTTTAGGAATTTCTCCTAACGACTCTACCTCTCTGACGGAGAGCCTCCATCCCTGCCCTCGCTCGGTGCTAGCTCCTACTCCTAACTGAAAGACTCTGAACTGATTCTTAACTAAACACAAACTAAGCTAAATCTGATACTGATCAAGTTTCTCGAATGATCTAACGGCGTTAAGCAGAATTCACTTGGTTTCATATCTAACGGAATACTATTGAATCACGTTATCTTACTGAAAGACACTGAGCTTTGAATAGACTCCTCGATTACTATAGAGGTTAGAACTGAACACTTGAATACTACTAGATCTGAGCTTGGTACAGAACTGAGGCTAGATTACTAGTGAGATTGAGATTATGGCTATTAAAGAGATTACTGAGATTTCTTAAGTTCTGTATCTGTCTAAGAATACAGAGTTCTATAACTCGTTGAGTTTTGAGAATCATGGCTCGACTAGAATTATCGTGAAAACTGACACAGGCTCTAGACTTTAGCTAAATTGTTGGGTATAAATACGCCCAGGACTCGATAACATAAAAGTAATGTACAACCATTCTTGAATTATCAAGACCATGGACATTCGTTCAGTATCACAATCACTACAGCATCTCTTCAAGTATTTCTGAATCATAAACATGTGATAGTGTAGGGAGACATGCTATTGGATCATACTCCATTCAACAAGATCTTGCATCAATCACTTAGCATGTATTAAATTCTTAGCATGTATCAAGGAGCACATAATTTGGGAATTTCATGCTATCGTGCCACAATTCACTCACTAAGGCTTTTCAATAAGCACATGGCATTCATGGGCTTGCACACAATTAAGGATTTCTATGGTACATGCTATAAAGGCTATAATTCCTTTACATAAGCATTTTATTAAAAATATAGGGAGCATGCTTTGCTATTTCAACAATTTCTACACTTAATTGACATAAACACACCACTTAACATGCAACTTGAAGAGGGTTTATCATGAACATCACATGAATATCACATACTAGGGTCGAAGGTTGATAACCGTGTAAACAAACATGAATCACCACTCAATAATAGCATGAACATCAATTTAAACTCAAATGAATCATGAGAACTCATAAACGTAAAAGATTTGAAATTTAGAAAAGGTTTCTTGAGCTTCTTGGATGAAAGGGGCCCAAGAACCAACATCTACATAACTTAGAGAAACTCTTTCTTGAAAGAACTTGGAGAGATTATTGATTTCTTGATTTCTATTGAAGAAGAAGGAAGGGTTTTGATTTTATAGGGTCCCTAGCTCTTGTTCTTGAACAACTTTGAGAGAAAACAATGATACTTTGGGTGAAATAAGTCCAAATCCCGTGTTAAGGAGTATATATAGGGGTTGGGAAAAAACCTTTTTCGCCCTTGGAATTAAATTGAAAAATCCTAATTTTACATGCTGGCGCGATGAACCATAATTGTGCCAGCTCACTGGAAATTTGACAATCAAGAAACTGCTTGATGGCGCGACGTGGTGGAAATTGCGTTGCCACCTTGGTTGAGAACTGAACGGCACTGCGACGAGATGAAATTGTATTGGTGCACTGGAAATTGACAATTATGAAATTAAGCCTTGGCGCGATGTACCATAATCGTAGAGGCTCACAGGATTTTTATGATTGCCATTTTGGCTGGCTCCGCGACGTGCTAAAGTGCCAGGTGGCACACTGTCTCACTAAAATGGCTCTAACTCTTTGCCCAAGTGTCGGATTTGGGTGAATTTGGTATTGACAGAAAGCCTATTCAAAGCTTTACATGAAAAAAATTGATATTAGGTAAATTCTATGCGGTTCAAAATATTTCTCGCTTGGGAAGACACTTCTCAACCTTTTTGGGCCAGATTAACACTTCGTTGAACATGCTCTAAGGCTTAAACTACGAGATAATTTTGCTGGGTCTTACATAGCTCCAAGATAAAGAAAATATATATAACATGCAAGAAGGAATCTAAACCAAACCTAAATATCTGGTAAAGCAACCATGAAAGCCGTGGAGGCAATAAGGATAATTTATTCTATTTTAACCAAACTCATGAACCTAATCACTATACCATATTTCTGGCCAATATACAAACAAATACAAGGCTAAGGAATCCATACACAAAAGGAATAAACAAAGAAAGGGAGAGATATAGGTCAAACCATAGCTATATCTACATATATATATACGCGCACACACCCACATCGTAAGGTTCATCCTAAAGTAGTCATACTATCATCTTAGGGCCTCCTAATACTATTAGGAACTAGCACTATCTTAGCCAAAAAACCTAATCTATACGTATAAACCTAAGATAACTACATATAAAACAATAATTGAAATAGAAAGTAGATTAGAAACAAATATCCCACCTCAATATCAATAAAATAATCAACATGTGGCGAATTAATAATATAACAACAATATAGTAACCGAATAGTCCGGAAAAATAATAACTAAATCGGTCCCCATAACCCAAAAGGTCCAATTTCGCATACAACATAGAACAAACAATACTAATATCCTATACCTATGCAATCACCCATAAGATTGATAGATATAGGGCATACTATTGATAAGCAATGTGCATGCAAGAATGAATACAAACTAAATCCATAATAATATAACCGATCAAATTACCATAATATAATCTAGTGTATACACTCCTCTTGCTTGATGACTTTAAATTGCAGGACATAAAATGAAGTATCTTCTACGGCATGATAGTGAACGAATGAAGGGGACCTTATGGGGTTAAGAGTACTAGTATACACCTTCCTGGTCACGATTCAGGATTTCCAATAATTATCTTCAGACTCATTCTACTTCATTCAGTATTGGAGATGCATATATATATGTGTGTGTATGTACAGAGATGCTAAAAAAGTATAAGCCCATAAATCCATTTTTCAGGGTAAACTCTTGGACTAAATAATCATAAAAGTGTAGAAAGGGTCGAAATCTTGCTTGATCAAAGTAAATAATAGTTGTAAAATGATGGACAAAAAACTATCTCAGTTAAATCTATAAAACATCATTTTTTGTCTCAAAAGTTAATAAACAATCATTAAGGTGGTATGATTCCCATTATAAAGGAATCTGTTTTAAAAGTGAGAAGTGGGAATAAATCCCTTTTTAGAAAAATATTTGTAAAATCATATTCTTAGTCAAAATCTTACCATTAAATGAGCATCAATGTAGCGAATCTATGTATTCCATCACCAGTTTCCAAAACAATACAATTATAAGCATCTAAATGTCAAGAAACTAACTCACATCCTCTGCAAGGATGGACCATTGGCCAAAAATAAAACTAATATCTTAATAATGACCTTGGGTCCAATAATACGTAGCTGACATAGTCATATCATAATATAGGGAACCATTATAATACACTTAGTAGAGTAGTAAACCTTATGCTAAAGGGTTATTAGACTCAACTATCTCTAAACATACTAGCAACCTAGGGGAATAAAATCCTAAAAAGCATAATAAGCATTTCATCTTAATGGTCGAGCCACCCATCTAACCCAAAAAAACATATATTAAGCTAAGTAAAAGTGTTATACCCATGATCACATCCTAACATCCCTATCTAGAATACAACATATATAATATACTATCTTATGAAAAAGAGTAGATAGAAGCCTACCTCAATGTCAAACTAGAAATCCTTAAACCGCCCACAAGTCATCCTCTTTTGCTCCATGACTTCAAAATACCAATGCTCTATAAAAATAGTAATCTATACGTCCTAAGGAGATAAATGAGACCAAATTTCTATATCAATTATTGGGTCAATATTCGGCTCATAAATGATCCCACGAGCCTGCAAATAGAATATAAAAGTTGAATCTGTCATGAGGTACCTCAAATAAAAAGAAATATATGATCAAAAGGTAAGCATCCATAAGGCGTAAATCGGGTCTCAAATCAACTCTTAATGTTTAGAAAATTAATGAAAATGACCAAGGAGTATTAGGCTAGCTTATCCTAGCTTTAATGGATGATTTCTAACTTTTTCCTCTCTTTGAACTCTTAAATTTGGTGTTAAAATGGTGGAAGAAATAGTGAAAAACTAGATGGGAAAAGGAGATAAAAAGCTTCTAGGTGCCACTTAATAGGTCACCTAGTTGCTTAAGCGACAGTTGCTTAAGCGTCTCCCCAACCACTTGAGCTGTCTGGCACAGTAGGCACGGGTATTGCTTAAGCAACGCCTAGGCTGTGTCAATGGACATTGATCACTTAAGAAGCCCTTGGCCAAATGGCCAAAGCCGCCAAAGCGACACAATGTCACTAAAGAGACGACCTCTTAAGCAATCAAAAGATTTCTTAAGCAGTTGCATCAACAATCTAATGCATTATATTTTCAAAGTCCAAAAATGGACTCTAACTGGGTTCTTGAGATTCGTATAGAACCCCGTGCATGCAAATGAACTATGCTAACAAATAAAATTCAACATTTTTAACTCAATAGAACCATCAAAACTTTCATCTGATATCATTTTGACTAAATATAGGGCCCACATCTATAGTTCTATTTTTTATATAATCCACTCAATAGTTCAAACTGAGTCCGGAAGCCTCTGGACCTGCTCCAAGGGTCCCCCTAACAAAAAATCAACTTTCCAGAGCTGATAGCACTATCATAATTCTTAACTGAGCTCATTTACTGGGATTTTTGGTTTGAGACCAAATCATAAATAGTGAAAGCTCTAAAATCCCAAAACAATCTAAAAAACTAAACGAATTGCCTTATAACAAAACATACAGTTTCAACAAGTCATAAATGACCTGTAGCCATTGTGGACAGGATTGAGACTTAGCAATGCATACAAACTGAGGAAATGACCTAGAGGGTCATTGCAATATCCACTACTAAAAGGACTTTAGTCCATGAAAGTCAATGGATAGAGAAACATGAAAATTCCAAATGACAAGGTACCGATCCCGTCTACTCTGAGCAAAACATCCTAGATAACCTCCAAGAAGAGGCAACATTTCCAAGGGATTTTTCCTTAGGTATAGCTTTTCAACTAACTTCCATTATTTACTATTCAAATAACTAAAACTCAACGTCAACCACTAATTAGCCTCAAATTGAATTGAGGAAGGATAATACATGCAAATCAAAACCAGGACACACTGGTACCACATGGATACCTACACACTTAAGAAACAAACTATAAATCTTAATGAAATCAAATAAATGACTCATAAAAGAAACTTCAATACCTAAATATAACCTTCCCTTTTCTTTCTAACCCTACTATCTACTCCAAACTAAGAAAAAGATCACCTGAGTCCTATCCATTTAAATCCATCACACTTGACCTCAACGCACTGAAGCTAATCTACTGAAAAACCATAATAGAAAGTATGAGAATAAACCCATAAGGTGCTACTTGAGCACAAAAATAGAGATAGCTAAGGTCTGCAACTATTCCAATGTTACAACTAGTATGGAGGACCCTTGAAACTAAAAGCGAAGAGTTTGATGTATACACACTCACTATGAAATGAGCCACTCTATTATTTCCCATCAACCAATGATAAAGAAATATTGAATCGAACTCGAGTATACATCTCTCGCCGAGTTGATCATCCATTACTCGATAAAGTTGAGAACTTAGGTCAAAAGCAAAACAACCATCACCGGGTGCCAATGGACTATTATCTGAACACTTATAAATCACAATCCATTCGAACTAAAGAAGACCAAATAGGTAGGCAAAGAGTAGGCTTTCTCAACCTATAGGTGAAACCACAACTGAGACAAATCTAAAATTAAAGGATGTACCCAAGATCTACAATGTCCAGCTCAAATCTCAACGCCAAGGATGATCCGCTCGATCTCCACTATCCAAACCAAACCTGTAGATAGGTAACCATTCATACTAAAAATTCAACATAACCTCAAAATTGCCATTTCACGGCGAAAATGAGATAACTAGTCTGATACAAGGCCATATACCCAAATTGATCTTACTATCTAATCTTTACAT
The DNA here is from genome assembly GCF_002878395.1 of Capsicum annuum. Lineage (NCBI taxonomy): Eukaryota > Viridiplantae > Streptophyta > Magnoliopsida > Solanales > Solanaceae > Capsicum > Capsicum annuum. The sequence continues at coordinate 84,718,777 of NC_061117.1, read as the reverse complement.
ATTCTTACTGGGTCATGCTATAGCCAAAACCGACATGTAGCTAAAGAGAGAAATCACAATGAAGGATAACAGCACTTTAAAGGTACAACCAATCAACTTCATCTCTACTGGAGGCCACAAATCATCAAAGCATACTCAAGAACTCATCAAGGCTTCAAATCATACTTTTGGTAGTCAAAACTCTAGCAACTAAAAGAAATGCATCCTTAGCTGAACACTGATCAATCTAAAACTCCAGACTAGCAATGCATACAAAATTTACAAACTTAATAAGTGGCCACAGAAAAGATAACCTATCTTTCACTCTCTTAGCTCCAATATAACAAGAATAATATCGCAATAATAATGGAGTATCCAACTCTACTACGACACTAATATCAAATCTAAAACCAAAAAGCAAACCTAACAAACCGGAATGGAAAACTCGAGAGCTCTCGAAATCAACATCAATGCCACTATCGAGTTCTGATCTAACCTAATCAGGAGAATGCACCCCATACTGATCAACCTCAAAAATAGGATATAGAGACTAACAACCAATGCTAAAGTCTCAATAAACCAGAAGTCAAGTCCTAGAATCCAAAACTCAAGAATGGGCAATATAACCTAACTGTCAACTCTAGAACCATAATGGAACCACTGAATGTCAAATTATATTTACTGCCATAACCCACTCAACAACAGTCTAACATTGCCAATGAAGGAGGAAAATCAATAATCTTACCTCACTACAAAGGAGAAAACCATCAAACCAAAATAGCTGCCAAGGCCATAAACAAGAATTACGAGCAAGGTGATTCTAACTAGATAATGCTAGTCCCGCCATCTACCAAGGGAGGATCGTTCAACATCAAACAATAACAATAATAACAAGAACAATTGAAGCCATCTACAAAGCAAGGATCATTCAACATCAAACAATAACAATAATAAAAATAACAATATAAATATTAATAAAAAGAGTAGGTGGTACCAAAATAAAAATCAATAGTAAGTGCCACTATAGGGTAAAAAGGCCAATATGCCATGGTAAATGGGACTCGAACCCAAATACTACACCCTTAGGGAAATATTAATTTTAATCAACTTTATCCACTACTAAAATATATTATATATAGGGGTAGTCACATAAGCATGAACTCTACACTAAGGCATATAACATTCAATGTAAATCTACCATGACACATAATTATCTATGGATATGAGAACCCTAACACACTCAAATAAAGAGGAAAAAGTAGAAAATAAAAGGCATACCTATCATGGTTTAATCTAAAGTAGCATACTTGATGTGCTCAATAAATTACCAAATTGAGTGGGTCCAAACTTGGAATGAGTGACTACACCACCAACTGAGGCTAAGATCACTCCATACTAAAGTGACTATCCTCTCCCCAATCATAACACACTCAAAAATCTCTAGGTTGTTAAAGTCCACATACTAACCCTATTTAAGCAACCAAGTAATGTCTAGGGAACTCTCTAGACAAATGACCAAGCTTGCCACAAATGTGGCAAGCTCCTAAAGTACTCTGAGGTACTACCCCTACTAATCTAAAATAGACATTATAGCCAAAAAGAGCATACCTACTCTACAAGGTTCAATGAGAACTTTTCTTGCTATGACAATCACGACTACTATGAGAGCCACCTATATTATAAGAGGTTACCAGCATAGAACCAATAGGCTATAAGTGAAGTTGACCTTTGTCAGGAGGATCCCCACTCTTAGATAGAATACTAATAATATTGTACTAATTAGATGGCCGCTTATAACCACCATCATAAGTACCAATGGATTCTCTATTTGTGGCCCTTGAGAGATCAACAACTTGAGAGAAGGAAAACTCATCTTCTATCAAGTGCTTCAATGCTAAATAGATGGGCAATGATAATCCTTTAATAAATCCATGTAACATATTATGCTCTGAAGGATAAAGATTGGGGATATTCCAAGCCCACTTAAGAAACCCAATCTTACACTCCAAAATTAATAGGGAGCCCTATTAAACACGATCGATGCAACTCTAACCTGATAATTTCTTAAAGAATCATATGTCAACCCTGGCTATAAGGTTTACACAAAAAGACTTGGTATATATAATGTTGAATCTTAGAAGGCTAAGGCAGCCATAAACTTAATAGGATCTTGTGTTAACCGCAAATCATCTTACTATGCTAAAGATCTTTGGCATCCACCCTCTCCTTAATTCTATACTGTGTTGAAGCTTTGGTAATGTATGTTGAAGTCCCATCCGTATATATAGACAACTTTGCACCATTTATCTGAGACAAAATAGAGTCAAAGAATGCACTTGAGGCTCATAGAAATATGGACTCACAACAAAGAGTTAGGAATAGTATTTCCTAAGAATGCCTTATAGCCTCTTGAAGATAGGATACAAATATCACCACACCGATCCATAGGACTCTACAATATAATCATCTCTTGTACGAACACACAAATAAACCTAGTATATGTTACCCAATTATCATAATCTAATTTTTCAAGTCGTGATGGCACTTACTATAACCCACTAGTAGATAAATAATTTCCAAACTTAAGAACTACTAGTAATGGACAACTAATATAAATGAAAGAAAAATGAATAATACTATAGATAAAAGACTTTCTTATATAGAACAACTCTAAAACCTGGTTAAATCAATACAAGAACTTCTAATACATCAAAGAATACTAAATGAATATATAGTTACAAGCAAATATTCAAAATACAACATAGAGATTAGTCTAGTACATAAATGGGAGAATAGTAGTTTCTATATCAGATTTTGATGGTGAGCAACTGACAACAAGGGACCAGGTCCCTAGGTCTTCATGAGATCAATACAGCTATCACTGTCCTGCGCAATTTTGTCTATTAGTGGAACAAACTATGTAAGTGAGCTTATACTTTTCAAGAAACCTTTCCTAATCATATTTTTACCCTAATAATTATCCAGCTATAAATAGAAAATAACGCTCCTCAATTGACTAGTTTTTGCAATCAGGCTTTTCAAGAGAGAAATCAGCAAAAACTTTAATATTGCTTAAGTCCCAAGATTTTGTGTGTTGATAGAGTGTGGGTCCTTGAGTCATGTCTTTGTCTGTAATTGTAATTACTCATGTTATAGGACTAATTCTTTTCTTGTGTTCGTGGGAGTCCTTAGGTAGAGTTACTTAAGTAAATATTGCTTAGAGTTAATCAATTTTAAGGTGAGTTCTTGGCAGAGTTGTCAAGGTAAGTTTGTAATAGAGTTGTTACAAACTAGTGGAGCTTAAAGATAATTCTCCAATGAGTTTGTAATAAAGAGTTTGCTTATAGTGGATTTTTGAGTGCTTTTGAGGGCAAGTCATGGTTTTTCTTCCCTTGAGAAAGGAGGTTTCCATGTTAAATCTTTGTGTTCTTTAATTTCCAGCAAATTTTTAGTTTCCTACTACTTTACTGTTGTATTGTTTGTGTCTGACTCTAAGGGACCTAGTCCCTCGTAGTGTTGTGCAACCTCCCATGTTTTAATAATTGGTATCAGAGCAAGGATAGTCTAACATGTTTTAATAATTGGTATCAGAGCTAGGATAGTCCAAAAGGTTAATACATAGAGTGATTTGTTGATCATAGCTACTCCACCTAATCTAGAAAAAAGGCAATCTACCACTAGACTAAATTGATTTGATAGGCAGTACTATGGGTGGTGAAAAACCAAGATATATGACTTTATTATGCTGAGGACAGTGAGATGATGGATATAATACTTTATGGTCGTCATGTTCCTTTTAGAGATATCAAAGAAGAAGACATAACAAAGATGGTTGTCAAAAATAGGAGAGATTTTAATAATGAAGATCAAAAGAAAGTTAAGAAGAATTATAAGGCAAAGAAATTGGTTGTCTCTAGTATTGAACCTAATGACTATATATAGATTTATGCTTGTGAAAATGCAAGGGAAATTTAGGATTTCCTAAAGACAGCTAATTAAGGAACAAGTTATGTAATAGATTTAAAAGTTGACATGCTGACTACTCAGCATGAAATTTTTTCTATGAAGGAAGGAAAGATAATTTAAGAAATGCATACAAGATTCACTTTTATCTCAAATGCACTACAATTCTTATGAGAAGTGATTCCTTTGTATAAACAAGTGAGAAATATTCTATTACGTTCCTCCGAAGTCCTGGGAAAGCAAAGTGAATCATATTACTGGGGAAATAAACATGAAGACTCTCACTATGGATAAACTCATTGGTAATATAAAGACTCATGAGCTCAAGAAGCAGCAAGGAAAAGAGAAAAAGAAAGCTTAAAGGGAAAAATCTCTCACATTGATGGCTTTAAAATCTTATTCAAGTGAATAAGACACTGCTGTGCCTATTTTATAAAAAGTATTATTAGAGATATGAAGAGAAGTATAATGTTTAAAAGAAAAAGAAATAGTTACAAAAAGGGAGGCACTGTTAAAGTTTGTCACAAATGAGGAAGTCCTGAGCATTTCATTAATGACAGTCCAATACAAGAAATAAATTACCAAGAATATTTCAAGACTTGTTGTAACAAATGAAATAATAGGGATCGAGTCCCTATAAAATCAAGAAGAAAGGTTGCAGTTGATTACATTGTGAAGCAGGCCCTAGAAGTGTGGGGAGATTCCTCTAGTGAATTTGATGAAGCTGAAAAGGCTAAAGATATGTCTATTCTGGCTGTGGAGGAGGGTAAACTTACCTATGATTCCTTGTTTTCTCTCATGGAATACACTGATGATACAGAAAAAAATGAGGTATGAGAAGGGGAATGTACTCAAAACTAGTTCATGGATAGTGAATGTTCAAATCATATGAAAGGGAGTACTGACTATTTTTTTATCTCAAGACACTTCAAGGTAGAGATGTTTCTTTTGAAAATGGTAAAAAAGACTATATTCATGGTGTGGTAAAGATTGGAAGATCACTAGAACAAGAAATATAAGTTTTGTACTATGTGAATGGCCTTAAGTACCATCTTCTAAGTTTTTTTTCAAATATGTGACAAAAATTATGAGGCCAAATTCTCAACTGATAGATGTACTATGTCAATCTTGAAGTCTAGGAGAGTTATTCTCAAATCCAAGAGGATCAAAAATATGTATATGGCTGATTTGGAGTCTATGGCTGATGGGGAATCAACATTCTTAAGTGTTCAAAGTGAAGATGCTAATTTAGGGCACAGAATGCTGGGACATCTAAGTTACTCTTTACTAAACAAGTTGATTTCAAAGGACCCGGTTTATGGCATGCCAAAGAAAAAGTTTCTAGACAACAAGGTTTGTAATATTTGTGCTAAGGGAAAATAAACCAGGTCTTTCTTTAAGATGAAGAAGCAGGTGAGTACTTCTAGATCTCTTAAGATGTTGCAATGGATCTATGTGGACCTGTTAAATACCAAAGTAAAAGAGAAAAGAAGTATGTGTTTATGAATATGAATGACTACTCAAGGTTCACCTGGACAATGTTCTTGCAAAAAAGGATGAAATATATGACGTTCTGGTTACCTTTGCCAAGTAAATTGAAATAATGTAGAATTATAAGATTTCTAAATTCAAATCTGATCATGGAACTGAATTAGAGAACTCCCAAGTTGTAAGTTTTTGTACTAAAAATGGAATAAGTCATAGATTCTCTACTCCAAGGGCTGCTCAACAAAATGGAGTTGTTGTAACAAAGAATATAACCCATATGTAGATTACCAGAACTATGATGATTGATAGTGGGCTTCCAAAGAACTTTTGGGCTGAAGTTGTAAATATTGCTTACTATGTAACAAATAGGTGCTTGATCATATCACTCCTGAACAAGACCTCATATGAGCTTATGTTAAATAGGAAGCCTAAGGTTTACTACTTTAGACCTTTTGGGTATAAATGCTTTGTTCTTAATGGAAAGAATAATCTATGGAAGTTTGACTCCAAAAGTGATGAAGCAGTATTTGTGGGCTATTTCACAATAAGAAAAACAAATAGATTTTTCAATGAAAGAACTCTGTGGTCGAAGAAAGTGTGCTTGGGGTCTTTGATGAGTTAGCAAAGCTGATGAATCCAAGTAATGGTAAAGATTTTGACATTAAAGAACTCATTCCTATTCAAAGGGATGATATTGTTAAAGATGATGGTCAAGGTCTAAATGATGCGAATAAGAATGATAATGAAGATAGTAATCTAGGATCTCAAACACTGACCCTGAATCCGGTAGAATAACAATAAGAAGGTTCCAGTAAAACTCCTCAGGGACCTAGTCCCAGTGGAACTCATCTCAGAAAGTCAAGCTGGAGGCACAAATCTTCTCACCCACTTGAGAATCTGACCACAACTTTGGGTTCTGGAGTCCAAACAAGAGTTCAAGCCAGAAATTTCATCGTATTCTCAGTATTACTAACCCAAATTGAGACTAAAAATATGAAAGAAACACTAAAAGATGTTGACTAGATACCTTCAGTAATTTGAAAGAAGTAAAATCTGGCACATTGTCCCTAGACTTATTTATAGTATAATTATTAGTACTAAATAGGTGTACAGAAATAAGTAGGATGAATATGGACTATCAACTAAAATAAAAGAAAGGTTAATTATTCAAGGCTACAACCAAGAGGAAGGAATTAATTATGATGAGACATATTCCCCTATAGCAAGGATAGAGTCTATCAAGATTCTTATTGCTTTTTATGTCGATTTAAGGTTCAAGATCTTCAATATGGATGTCCAAAATGCTTTTATAAATTAAAACTTGAAGGAAGAAGTTTGTGTCAAAAAACCTCTAGGTTTTGAAGATGCATATTTTCCTCATCATGTGCTCAAATTGGACTAAGCTCTCTTTGGGTTGAAGCAAACACCTTGGGCTTTGTTTGAGAGACTTTTACAGTTTCTTACAGAAAATATCATTTAAAGAGGGAAAATTGATATTACATTATTTTTAAAGTCCAGAGGTAGCAGGTTACTGATTTTCAAATATATGTTTATGACATTATCTTTGGAGCTACTTCTGTATTCCTATGTGACGAGTTTGCAAAGCTAGTGGGGAGTGAATTTGAAATGAACATGATGGGGGAACTGAATTTTTTCCAAGGCTTACCTATTTAATCGAACTTCTCAAGGGACAATGATTTAACAAGAGAAGTACATCAGGGAGCTACTGAAGAAATACAATAGAAAAGATGTGAAGCCTATTGAAACTCTAGTTGGAACTAGTTCAAAGATGAATAACGATGAATTTACTCCTTTATTTAATGAGACCATGTATAGAGGGGTTATTTCATCCCTACTCTATCTCACTACAAGTAGGCCAAACATTGTATTCAGTGTGAAAATGTGTGCCAAATTTTAGGATTGCCCAAAGGAGTCTCATTTGAAAACTGGAAAAGAATTCTCAAGTATCTGAAAGGGATAGGGGACTTGGAACTGTACTATCCATCTGGAGATAAAATTTATCTGATAGGCTATGTTAATGTTGATTATGTTGGATACTTGGTGGATAGAAAAAGCACCTTAGGAATGGATTATTTTCTAGGTTCTTCCGTAATCTCCTAGGGTTTTAAGAAGCAAAACACAATCGCTTTATCTACTGCGGAGGCTGAGTTTATGGTTGCAGCTTCTTGTTGTACTTATTTTTTGTTGAAAAATAGCAATTAAAGGATTTTGGGATTGTGTCAGACATTATCCTTTTGATTGTGACAACACAAGTGCTCTTAACATAGCTAAGAATCTAATAAAACATAATAGGACTAAGAATACAGTTGTGGCGTGTCATTTTTCAGAGACAATATTGAGAAGGAAGTTATTTGCATATAGTTTTGTATGATGGAAGATCACATAGAAGAAATCTTTGCAAAGGCTCTTCACAATGAATAATTTATGAAGAACAGGTTGAGGATGGAGTTGATCAAAATAACCTGACCTATTAGATTAATCAATTGTTCTTCCTAAATTTTTCTATGATCAGAAGATAGGTATCCTTGATAAAGTATGTACTTTTTAGTCTAAGTTAGTATTATATCTTACAGGTATACACATATGGGAATAAATTTTAATGAGAATAGTTGATATAGATACAAGATTGATAATTTATTTAAGAAAAAAAGGGACCTGATCTCATCTCTCAAGTTAATATCACGAATATGTTTTTGTTGTTGTTCTATCAGAAAAGATTGAGTCTTCTCTCTCTCTATGTTAGAAATTTTTCTTATCCTAAAAGGAATGATGAGTCACCCTAAAATTGAAATTGATCACTGCTCATTCTTTCAAAAAGTCCTTCCCTGTGTGTAACGAGCCAAAATCACCTCCAAGGATGTCACACGGTGTTTAGGGCTACAAGTAGCCCCAAGCTAACCCTTTGATCCTATCACTTCTCATAATAAATCATTCAATAAGAAATAAACAAAAATCTTTCACTGTCATATCAAATAAAAGGAAATACGAAGGTAATACTCAATCCAAACGACCATAATACTGGAAATCTCAACACAACCGCAGTCTGATAACTAATCTGAAAAAGCCTCTACTACTCTATGAACTAGAGAGTCGTTAGGACAGGCCCCCAACTAACTTAAACTGAACTGAAAGTAATAACATAACCACTCAAATACTGAAATATCTGAGGATAAGCCCTCGAACCATAAGGACTCACCACTGGAGAAATGTAGACATAGGTACGTAGGAATCACTAACGAGGCTGGGACTGAGCATCTGAACCTACATTATAAGACAATGTAGCACAGAAACGTATATGTAGATCAGCACTTGGGAATATACTAAGTATATAAGGTGTATGCATTTACATAAAACAATATCAATACTCTTTAATCAAATCATCCATGCAAATAGGAATGACTCACATGGCTTGAATAAGTCTAAGATATAAAGCTTATAAATCATGTATGACAAAGCATGTAACACAAATCTTATGAGTCATTATGCTTTAGCTTCAAAATCTACACACTTCACTTATTCTGATTACTCATAGGATGAAGGAAGCATTAAACAATACTTTCAAATCATGCATATATCTCAGGGAGAGTAAAACTTCTCTATTGGTCAAGAACTTATAACTCTTTTGAACTCAAACCCTTGGAACTCAGAATCATATGACTTTGGTTTAAAAACTGATGATCAGCTCTTATTAGCAGTGAAAACTACTTCCTTCTTTGGAAAATACTCAAAATCAATCCGCTCACTTTAGAAAATATCTCATCTCAAAGCTTTAGGGAAAATATTCTATCTCATTGGAAAATACTTTAAATTAGGGAGGTTTTGTTAACCGACATAAACCATGCGAGCTACATAGAGTCCAATGTCTTATCCTCCTAAGGAAGAAACCTCACATTAGGGAGAGACGTCATACTCTTGCCGAGTGTAACCTCAACTCAGTGATCACTTATCTTAGCCTTGGGCCTAATCATCTCGGCCTCAAGCCCAAAATCTCAAACATACGGTGGCACGTAGTTCTGGGGTAAGAAATTGTTGTAACTTATCCAACTTGCTGATAAATACTACTATCTTTAGTTTATCTCGATCATCTCATGGAAATCCACTTTCAAAATAATCTCATAGTTCATAAGAACCCAACAATCAAATCTATAATCTTATGTGGTAGAGTGGATTTCAAAACTCTATGACCATTAGGTCAAAACATTTCTCAATAATCTCAAAATACTCAAATTATGGGTGCTTAAGCACAAAAGTTCATAAAATGGCAAATCTCAAGTAGGGCTTCATGTCCCATAATTCAATCTCAAGTTAAAACTCATCAAAATGTGTATTAGATAGCATATAGATTCATAAATCATATAGAAATTTGGAATTTACAGCAATTTAGCTCATAATCTCAGCATACTCATAGACGTCAATATCTCAAACATTTCAACTATTAACTTCTCAGGGATTAAAATAATAGGGTATAGACCCAGCTGTAATTTCTTAAGAAAATTTGTAAAAATCATGCCATTAGACTCTCAATTTATGGGAAACATCAAATTCTTGCAACCAATAACAATGGGTGAAAAACCCCAATTCAATTTCATCTAAAATCTTATAAATTGCAGAAAATTGTAGTTTAAATAAGCCTTTGGGCACAAGAGTGAAAGGATTACCCTTATTCAAAACCCCACATACCTTAGATTATGAAATTGGATGAACAAGCTTGCTTCAAACTTTTATTCTTACTCTTGAGGGGGGGTTCTTGCAAACCTTGAACTTGGGGAACTTAAATCTCAACTCAATTTGTAGAATCTATGGTAAGTTCTTGGATTTCTTGGAGAAGGATTTTAGATTTGATCTTGAGGGAGAAACCCTAGATCTCTTGTATTTTGGATGATTAATGAGCCATTTTCTTTGCTTGGAATATATCTGGTTGATAAAAGATTGGAAAAGAACAAAAGCCCTTTTAAAAAAGAGTTAAAAATACTAAACGGGGACTGCAATGGTTGAAGCAATGGTCCATCACTAGTCGGACGATCCATCAAATCGTCCGTAGCACGTCGGTCTGAAAAAGAACGCATTGGCTTATTGTGATAGTCGAAGTAACAGTCCATCATAGTCTTGATGGTCCGTCGGATCATCTGTCGCACGTTGGCCAGGATGAGACCACACTGCCTAAGTGGTGATGATCTCAACGATGGTCCATCGTAGCCTTGACAATACGTCGTCCTGGCCATTGCACTTAGGCCAGGAAAGGGAGTTACTGCCTTGGTTGTGATGGTCTAAGCGATGGTACATCGCAAACTCGACGGTCCATCGAATCGTCCATCGCACCTGGGTGGTTCCCACAACTCTCAGTAAAATAGCCATAACTTCTCACCTCAATGTTAGATTTGGACGAAATTGGTATCGTTGGTAAGCTAATTTAATTCTCTACACAACAAGAAGTCAAATTCTAAGGTGATCTGCATGATCATGCTCACTGCGGGAGTAGACAAGGATGTCATCTATGAAAACTATGACAAACATATTAAGATATTGCTTGAACACTCGATTCATGAGGTCCATGAAGGTTGCTGGGGCATTGGTTATCCCGAAAGACATGACTAGAAACTCAAAACGACCATAGCGGGTTTAGAAGGTTGTGTTTGAAATATCACATTCCCTCACTTTAAGTTGATGATAGCCGGATCTAAGGTCTATCTTGGAGAAATAAATTGCACCTTGTAGCTGATCAAATTGGTCATCAATTATCGGAAGAGGATACTTATTTTTGACTGTGACCTTGTTAAGCTGACGATAGTCAATGCACATATGCAAAGAACCATCTTTCTTCTGCACGAATAGAACAGTTGCACCCTAAGAAGAAATACTGGGCCTTATGAAACCTTTGTATAAAAGATCTTTGAGTTTCTCTTTCAACTCGTTAAGCTTAGTAGGTACCATATGGTATGGAGAAATAGAAATGGGAGGAGTGTCAAGAAGAAGGTCAATCCCAAATTCTATCTCTCTATCGGAAGGTACCCTTGGGAGATCTTCTGGGAAAACATCAGGAAACTCATTAACATTATTGACTAACTGAATATTTAGAGTATCGAACTTAGTGTCTTTGACTCTAACTAGTTGATAGAGGCAACCTTTGGATATTAGCCTTCTGGCTTTGATATAGGAGATAAAATAACTCTTGGGAGATATTAAACTCCTGGACCACTCAAAAACTGGCTCATTAGGGAACTGATACTTAACCCCATGGGTATGATAGTCTATAGATGCATAACAAGAATGAAGCCAATCCATACCCAAAATAAGGTCCGAATCCACCATGTCTAACTCAATCAAAACAGCAAGTATGACTCTATGAAGAATAGTAATAGGACAATCTTTATACACTTGATTAGCAACAACTGACTCCCCTATGGTTGTAGAAACTAGGAAAAGCTCAGGAATTTTTTCGGGACTCATTTTGAAATTCACAGCTATAAGTGGGGTCACGTAAGAGAGACTTGACCCTAGGTCCAAAACACATAAAAATCAAGACAAGAGACATGGAGCAAACCAGTAACAACATCGAGAGAGTTCTCCTTCTCCTAACGTGATGGTAAGGCATATAATTTGTTCTGGCACTGACCACCAGCAGTGCTAGATGAAGTGCCTTGAACAGGGGCGGAACGAGGGATAGGAGCTGGTATACTAGTAGTCTGTGCCTGAGGTCGGGCATCTCTGGTCCCCTGCCTAGCATGTGGACAATCTCTAAGTCTATGGCCCTACTTACCAAAACCAAAATAACCTCTCAAATCTATTTAACACTCACCGGGATGATCCCTACCACACTTAGCACAAGGAGGATAGTTGGGTTTATTACTAACACTGTTCTATTACTTAGACATAAAAAACCTGCCCCTTTGCTCCTGCCTGCCTCTAGGTGCAAGAGCACTAGCTGATGTAGGGGTGAGAATAGACACTCTGTCTCTCTCTAATCTTATCTACTTCTATCTGCTATGCATACATCACGAACCTAGACAGATCTATATCCCTATGCAGCATTGCAGTCCTATACTCTTTTAGTACCAAACCAAAAACACCTGTCATGAACTTGCTCATACTATCTCGAGTGCTAGAAATGAAATCAAGAGCATACTTGGCCAACTAGTTGAACTTCAAGCAGTACTCCTTAACAGTCATGGAGCCCTGCCTCAAGTTCATAAACTCCTCAATATTTGCTTCCCTTATCTCAATCGGAAAGAACTTGTCTAAGAATGCATCTTGGAACACCTGTCATGTCATAGGAGCAGCATCCTCACCTCTAACATTCCTCCACAATACAATTTAGTCATAAGTTATGTCCTTAACCTACAAGACACTAATTCAACACTTTCTTCCTCAAAAATATACACCACCTGCATGATTTTTCTTACCTTCTCAAGGTACAACTATGGGTCCTTACCTACCTTGGACCCATAAAACTCTTGCATATTTACCCATATGAAATCATACATCATAGAAGCAGCAACATCACAACCCTACTAACTTGTAACTGCGGCCTGGTTATTGGCTTGAACATTAGCGTTGACTGCTTGGGCTAATACCTGAAAGGCCACCTGAAACTCAGCTTAAGACACAGTCTCATTCAAAGGATCAATAGGTGAGGATTGCTCATCATCGTTTCTGTGGGCATTCACTCTTTAAAGAGGCATTTTTTGAAATTGGAGAGCACAAATTATTAGATGAGAGGGACAACTGCAGGCACGATGGAAACTAAAATAAAGAAACAACTTTTTCCTAAAATATCTTGTAGCCTCTCGCTCATAGATGTGGCACTGTACACACCGATGATCAAGAATCTACTCAACGTGGCTTGTCTGACTCCCTAGAACTCCTTTAAAACCTTAGCTCTAATACCAAGTTTGTAATAACCCAAAATCACCTCCCAGGATGTCACACGGTACTTAGGGATACAAGTAGTCCCAAGCTAACCCTTTTAACCTATCACTTCTCATAATAACTCATTCAAGAAAAAATATACAAAACACTGGCACTGTCACGAAAGGAAATACGAAGGTAAAACTTGGTCCAAATGACCATAATACTGGAAATATCAACATAACCACAGTTTAATAACTAGTCTGACAAAGCCTCTACTACTCCATAAACTAGAGAGCCATTGGGATAGGCCCAAACTGACTCAAACTGAACTGAAAATAATAACATAACCACTCAAATACTAAAATATTTGAAGATAGGCCCTCAAACCATGAGGACTCACCAATGGAGAAATGTAGACAAAGGTACTTGAGAATCACTGATGAGGCTGACACTGAGCACCTGAACCTTCATTATAAGATAATGTAGCACATAGACATATATGTGGATAAGCACTTGGGAATGTACTAAGTATATGGGGGTGTATGTATTTACATAAAACAATATCAATTCTTTTTAGTCATATCATGCATGCAAATAGGAATGACTCACATGGCTTGAATAAGTCATGTATAAATCATGTATGACGAAGCATGTAACACAAATCTCATGAGTCATTATACTTTAGCTTTAAAATCTATACATTTCTGTTATTGTCATTACTCATAGGATGAAGAAATCTTTAAATAATACTTTCAACTCATGCATATATCACATGGAGAGTAAAAATTCTTGATTGCTCAAGAACTTATATATTTTTTGAACTCAAACACCTGGAACTCAGAATCATATGAATTTGGTTTCAAAAATGATAATCAACTCTTATTAGTATAGAAAACTACTTCCTTCTTTGGAAAATACTCAAAAGCAATTCATTCACTTTAGAGAATATCTCATCTCAAAGCTTTAGGGAAAATATTCTATCTCAAAGGAAAATACTTTAGTTTAGGGAGGTTCTCTTAACTGACATAAACCATACGAGTTACATAGATTCCAACATCTTGTCCTCTTAAGGAAGAAACCTCACATTGTGGAGAGGCACCATACTCTTTCCAAGGAGTATAACCTTAACTCAGTGATCACTTATCTCATCCTCGGGCCCAGTCATCATAGCCTAAGGCCTAAAATCTCAAACCAACGATGGCATAAAGTTTTGGGGTAAGAAACCATGGTAACTTAACCAACTCGCTACGAAATACTACTCCCTTCAGTTTATCTTGCTCATCTCATGGAAATCCACTTTCAAATTAATCTCATGGTTCATAAGAACCCAACAATCAAATTGTATTCCCATGTGGTAGAGCGGATTTTGAAACTCTATGACCATTAGGTCAAAACATTTCTCAATAATCTCAAAATACTCAAATCATGGGTGCTTATAGCATAAAAGTTCATAAAATTGCAAGTCTCAAGTAGGGATTAATGACCCATAATTCAATCTCAAGTCAAAACTCATCAAAATGCGTATTAGATAGCATATAAATTGATAAATCAAATAGAAATATGGAATTTACAGAAATTTAGCTCATAATCTTAACATACTCATATACTTGAATATCTCAAACATTTTAACTCTTAACTTCTCAATGATTAAAATCATGGGGTATAGATCCAGCTGCAATTTCTCAAGAAAACATGTAAAAATCATGCCATTAGACTCTCAATTCATGGAAAACATCAAAAGCTTGCAACCAATAACAATGGGTGAAAACCCCAATTCAATTTCATGTAAAATCACATAAATTGCTGAAAATTATAGTTTAAATAAGCCTTTGGGCACAAGGGTGAAAGGATTACCCTTGTTCAAAACCCCACATACCTTAGATTACGAAATTAGATATACAAGCATGCTTCAAACTCTTATTTTTACTCTTTAGGGAGGGTTCTTGCAACCGTTGAACTTGGGGAACTTAAATCTCAACTCAATTTGTAGAATCTATGGTGAGTTTTTAGATTTCTTGGAGAAGGGTTTTAAATTTGATCTTGAGGGTGAAACCCTAGCTTTCTTGTTTTTTTGATGATGAATAAAGCAATTTTCTTTGTTTTGAATATATCTGGTTGATAAAAAAGTTGAAAAGACCATAAAGCCCTTTTAAAAATGAGTTAAAAATACTAAACGGGGGCTGCAGCGGTCAAAGCAATGGTCAGTCGCTAGTCTGACGTTCCGTTGGATCGTTCGTCGGACGTTGGTTAGAAAAAGAATACACTACCTTGGTGTGACAGTCGAAGCGATGGTCCACCACAGTATTGATGGTCTGTTGGATCATCCATTTCACTTTGGCCTGGATGAGACTATACTACCTTAGTAGTGATAGTCTCAACGACGGTCTGTCGCAGCCTTGATGGTCCGTCGCAGCCTTGATGGTCCGTCATCCTGGCCATCGCACTTGGGCTAGGAAAGGGAGTTATTGATTTAGTTGCAATGTTCTGAGCGATGGTCTGTCGCAAACTCGACGGTCCATCGAATCGTCCATCACACCTGGGCGGTTCCGACAACTCTTAGTAAAATAGCCATACATTTTCACCTCGATGTCGGATTTGGATGAAATTTGTATTGTTGGAAAGATAATTCAATTGTATACACAACAAGAAGTCAAATTTAAGAAAATTATATATGGTTTAACTACCAATTACTTGGGAAGCCTCTTCTTAATCTTTTAGAACCGAAATTACACTTCACTTGACATGCTCTAAGGCTTGGACTACGAGGGAACTTTGTGGGGTCTTACATTATTCTTATTCATTCCCTTAATTATTGTTGTTCCCAAACTTTCTCTTGTCAAAAGAAAAATCTAGCCACAAATAGCCCTCTCATGACAAGGATTTCCAAATGGTTGCTAATTTCTTATTCTCATATCTCTCAAAGTATACTGAACTTAGCATAGATAAAAATCCTGTCTCAAAACTTCTTGAAAAATAACTTTCTTCTCCTATACTTGAAAATACAAACTCCTTCTTTACTCAACTCATTGATAAAGACTCATCCCTAAAGCTTCATAGCCTTTCTAGTAGCATATTAAAGGATGAGGCTTGGGTTTTAATAAATCTCATCTTGCTATCACATAGCCCAAGAAAGAGAGTATTTGGTCCTAAGGATCAAGATGTCAGTAAAATAACAAGAAACCCTAGAGAAAAGTCTAGAAGTTCTACTAAGAAGCAATATACTTCTGAAGGGCCTGGTCCTAAGAAGAGGAAAATAACTGAAGGAGAGCCTATTCATATTTCTAAAAATGGAAAACTGGAGAAAGAATGGAAGTTTGTGTCTAAAGCAGTGAGAAATAGGATCTTGAGAAATCAAAAGGTGTTAATTAGGAGGATCTTTCACTCAAGTGTCTTAATAAAACTAGGTATGATGGAATTAGTTAAACTTGTTAAACATAAAAAATAGTTCCAACTTATGGAGGGACCCATTCCCATAGTCTTTGATGAGGTAGTCAGGGAATTCTATTCCACACTGGATCTTTTTTAAGACAAATTAAAGATGACCGTTGTGGCTCAAGGGAAAAAGATAAATCTTAATGTTACATTATTTAGGAGAATTTTTTATATTCCTATGAATTGTTTGAGAACTTTCTTAAAGAAAAAAACTTCTATAGAGTTTATAGTAAATGCATCAAAGATTAAAGGAAAATTTGTGGTTGTAGTAAATAGGAAATCACTCAAAAATGAGTTACAATTAGTCTTTGATTTTGTTAACAAAGTGATTCTTCCTAGATCAAAAAAGAAGAGAATTACTTTAGCAGTTGATTTGTATTTGATGGAGTGTCTTATCAGTTTAAATTTCATTAGTTTGCCTTCTTTAATGATGGATCACATATATAAAGTTATTCATTGGAAAAATAAAAAACATGGCATGCCTTATGGATACTAGTTTAATAGAGTTTTTGATCATTTTGGTATTGTATGTGAAATAGAACTACTTGACATGATACAATTGTTTGGTATGAAGAATCTAATAAAAAGTAAGTGTGCAGAAATGAAATCAGGTAACATCTCTTAAGAAGGTCTCATCAATCAAAAAAGGAATTGAAATTGAACACAGCTGGTAAGGATGTAAAGATTAGAAAATTGGAAGTAACAATTTAGAATCTTTCAAATAAGCATCCAAGTGTCTCTGAAGAGCTTAGAACTAAGAATATTGAACAGAAGAAGAGAGTTTCAACTCTAATTGATGAGGCTCTTAGCTTGAACGCGGAAATAAAGCATTTAACCAAGGAATTGTTAAACTGATATGCTACAAAAAACAATAACATGGTTGTACTTCTCCAAAACCTCTTCCTAAGTTATTTACCTGTTTAAATTTTCTTGATTCCTGTGACTTTTTCTCTACTTCAATTATGCACTGAAATGATATTTACCTTTTACATATAAATGAATCATTGTTTGTGTGTTTCATCTATTTCTTTTTTATTTAAAAGTTATTCTTCACAGTAGTGTTGCCCAGTGGCCATGAATTAACTCACTTATGCATATTTTACTCTTGATTTACTGTTATCACTTTTCAATGATGCCAAAATATGGGATACTAGATTCATATAGTAGGGACCAGGTATAAGGTATAGGTGTTGAACTGCAGATAAATGCATATGTGTTGAATGGCTTATTAATAGACAGAAGAATATTAGTGAAGCATGAAGGCATATTTACATGGGGAATAATATTGGTGCACGGTGATAGGGAGAAGCATGGTGCATAATGATAGGTGGAACATTCATCGACAATAGTGGTAATCACTCTAATTGAATGAGGTGAAAGTACTTTGATGCTAAAAATCTGTGGTTGCTTTGTCATCATCAAAAGGGGGAAAATTGTTAAATCTTTTTTTGATGATGAGTAGCTGACAACAATGGACAAGGTCCTTCAGTCTTTATGAGTTCAGTACAGCTATCATTGTCTTGCGCAGTTTTGTCTATTAGTGTAAAAAACTGCATTGGTGAGATTGTGCCTTTCAGAACACCTAGACCAATCGTATTTCTACCCTAATCATTATCCAACTAGAAATAGACAAAAAATTCTCTTCAATTCACTAGTTTTTGCCATCTGATTATTCAAGAGAGAAACTAAAAAATAACTCAAATATTGCTCAAGTCCCAAGCTTTTGTATGTTGATAGAGTGTGTATTCTTGAGTCAAGTCTTGGTCTTTAATTGAATTACTCATATTTTAAGAGTAACTCTTTTCTTGTGTTCTTGAGAGTGGTTAGGTAGAGTTACTTGAGTTGATATTGGTTAGATTTAATCAATATTAAGGTGAGTTCTTAGCTGAGTTCTCAAGGTAGGTTTGTAATAGAGTTATTACAAAATGGTAGAGCTTAGAGTTAAGTTCCCATTGAGTTCGTAATAAAGAGTTTTATTATATTTTATTGTTGAATACTTGTGAATGCAATCCATAATTTTTCTTCCCTTCAGCAAGAAGGTTTCCACGTTAAATTTGTGTTCTTTACATATATCTGACTCTAAGGGACTTTGGTCCCTCAGAGTGTGGTGCAATGACCCACATTTCAATAGTAGTACTCCAAATGCCAGGAGCTCACCCTAAGTCTCCGAACCATATCTGATTTGCATGATGCATGCTACAACAATGAGAACCTATAGCGACCTTTCTTATCTAGCAGGAAAGTGCAAGAAAGAAGGGCCCCTATGGGATTTGGAAGTACCCATATACATCAACTTGGTCCAATATAGGATTTCCAGTAATCTTCATCATCCTTGCTCTACTTTGTTCAGTATTGGAGATATGTTTATGTGTTTATATATATACATGTGTGTATATGCATAGACTCAAACCATGGCTAAAAGAGTATAAGTTTGTAAATCCATTGACCGGGGTAAACTCTACGACTAAATCTTCATAAAAGTGTAGAAAGTGTGTAAATCTTTCTCAACCAAAGTAAATAGCAGTGGTAAAATTATGAATTAGAATCTATCTCAATAAGATCCCTAAAACATCATTTTAGTCTAAGAATCTCATATATCATTCATTAAGGTGGTACATTCACATTATAAAAGAATGTCTTAAAAGTGAAAAGTGGGAATATATATATTTTTTAGGAAAATTGTAATAAAGCTATATTTTTAGTCTTAATCATACCATTGTATGAGCATGAATGTACTAAATTTATGCATACCATAACCAGTATCCAAAGCAATACAGATATTAAGCATCTAAATGTCAATATAGTAATCCACGTCCTCTGCAAGGATGAACCACTCACCCAAAATCCAACTAACATCTTAATAATGTTCTTGGGCCGAATAATACATAACCGACATAATCCTATAATAATTTGGAAAACCATCATAATCCATTGATTAATGTAGTAATACTTATGCAAATATGCTATTAACCTTAACTATGTCTAAACATACTAGCAACCTAGGGTAATAGGATCCTTAAAGCATAATGAGTATTTCACTTGAAGGGTCGATTCACCTTTCTAACCCTGGAATAATACATTAGGCTAAGTCATTATGTTCTACCCAAAATCACATCCTAACATCCCTATCTAACATGCAACAAATGTAATAGCTACCTCATAAAGAAGAGTAGAAGACAACCTCGATGCTAAAGCATAAATCCTTGAATTATCCACAAATTGTCCACCTTTGTTCCACGGTCACAAAATACCACCACACTATCAAAATAGTAACCTAAATTTTATTAGAATTAAAATGAGACCCATATTGCTATATTAAGGGTTGGTTGATATTTGGGTTAGAAACGTGCTCGTGAGGTCCTCAAAATAGAATCTATAAAATTGGATCCATCATAAGGTCATTTGAAGGCCAAGGAATACATGCTTAAAATTTTAGAACAAATAGAGCGTAAATCAGGTATCAAATCAAGCCTTAAAGTAAATACTTTTAAAGACCTTAATCTAAGAATTTATAATGGTTTAGTGTGAAATTTTAAGGGAAAATTAATGGGAAATAGCCGAGGAGTGTTGCACTAGCTTACCTTAGATTCAATGGATTATTTGACACTTTTTCCACTCTTTGAGCACTTAATTTGGTTTGAAAAATGGCGGAAGAAAATGTTGAAAATTGAGTGGGATAAAGAAGATAAAAATCCTCTAGGTGTTGCTTAAGCGGTCACCTAGTCATTTAAGCGACAGTAGCTTAAGTGGCTTCCTAACTGATTAAACCATTTGGAATAGAAAGAGCATGTATCACTTAAGCAATGACGAGGTCTCTTATAAAGACGTTGATCGCTCAACTGATCCTTGGCCAAAGACTCTAAAGAAACCATTTTCACTAAAGCGATGGCCGTTTAAGTGGTCAAAAGATCTTAAGCAGCTGCATCAATAACTTGATGCATCAGATTTTCCAAGTCTAAAAATGAACTCTAACTGGATGCTTGGGATTCGTTTAGTAACCAAAACAGTAATTATGGAAAGTCATAAATGACCTATAGTCGTTGTAGGAGCACTTGAGATGCTAAAAGTGCATGTAAATTGAACGAATGACATATAGGGTCATTATAAAAAAAAACCCTACAGAGTGGAAAATTGAGAGTGTGAACATTAAGAAATCGTAGGGTGTTTGTGAGCTCTGAATAATTATTTGTTCATCAAAGTCATTTTATGTTTCCGCCTAATTTATGGATTAATTATTTATTTTGGACCCAAATTCCTAGATTTTGTTAAGATGATTTTGGTAATGTTTGAGCACAGAATTTACCCATTCTTGAGGGTGAATGATCTTAGGCATAGAGGGATGTATTGCAAACAAGGCCCCATATAGGATATCTACTTATTTTGGACTTGAAGCATAAAAAGTCCATATGGGTACTGTTGTTCTCATTTTATTGAGTAAATTACTTTTTTATAGTGTGTGATATTTCTTATTTTGATGATGATTAGCTGACAACAAGGGACTAGGTCCCTAAGTCTTTATGGAAATGTATAGTTGTCACATAAGCGGCATAATTTTGTCGTCCAGCGTAACAAACTGCACAGGTAAAATATGTACCAGTCATGAAACTTGGCCCAATCATATATATACCCTAATCATTATCTCAATATAAAAAGAAAAAAATGTTTCTCATTTTAGTAATTTTTTTAATCTGATTGTTCAAAAGGGAAACTGGCAAAAATGCAAATATGGCTCAAGTCCCAAACCTTTGTGTGCTGCAAGAGTGTGTGTTCTTAAAAGAGTCTTCGGGTGTAATTGAATTACTTATGTTATAAAAGAAATGTTTTTCTTATTTTTCTTGAGAGAGATTAGGTAGATTTACCTAAGGTGATATTGGTTAGAGTTAACCAATATAAAGGTGAGTTCTTGGCAGAGTTGTCAAGCGAGGCTTACAGTAGAGTTATTACAAGAAAGTGACACATAGATTTAGGCTCATTGGAGTCTGTAATCAAGAGGTTGATTATAGTTGATTGTTGTGTCTTGTGAGGGAAAGTCGTGGTTTGTCATCCCTTAAGCAAGGAGGTTTCCACGTTAAATCTTTGTGCTCCTTAAATATCAATAATGTCTCAGCATCCATATAGATTTATTATATTATTGCCCGTGACTAACTTTAAGGGACCTGATCCATCGTAGTGTAGTGCAACCCCTACATTACATCAATTGGTATTAGAGATAGGACACTAAAATGTTCATACCTAGAGTTATTTATTAATCATGGTTTATCCACCTTATCTACAAGAAGGATAATCTACCACTGGACCAGCTAGTTTTAATAGGTACTACTATGGGTATTGGAAAATATGGATATTTAACTTCATTGTGGATGAAGACTGTGAGCTGATGGATATAATACTTGATGGTCCTCATTATCCTATTAGAGAGGTTTAAAAGGAGATATAACAGGATGTTTGTAAAAAACAAGAGAGTTTGAATATGAAGATCGAAATAAAGTTGAAAAGAATTACAAGGCAAACAAATTGCTTGTCTGTGGCATAGGACCTAATGAGTATAATAGGATTTCTGCTTGTGAAAATGCTATAAAAATCTGGAATTGCCTGAAGACAGCTCATGAAGGAACAATTAATGTGAAGGATTCTAAAGTTAACATGCTGACTACTCAGTATGAAACTATCACCATGAAAGAAGAAGAGATAATTTAAGAATGGCATACAAGATTCACTTCTATCACAAATGAGCGACTCTACTTAGGAGAAGTGATTTATTTACATAAGAAAGTTAAAAAAATTCTAGGTTATCTTCCTAAGTATTGAAAAAGCAAATTGGATACTATTACAAAGGCATAAAACCTGAAGACCCTCAATATGGATGAGCTCATTGGTAATTTGAAGCCTCATGAGCTCAAGAAGTAGCACGGATAAGAGAAAAAGGAAGAAAAAGGGAAACATCTTTGGCACTATAGGCGTTAAAATTGTATTCAGGTGAAGAAGATACTGATCTTGCCTATTTGGCAAAAAAAATTGTCAGAGCTATAAAGAAAAGTGGTCAGTTTTAGAAAAAAGGAAGTAACAGCAAAAAGGGTGGTAATGTTGAAGTTTGTCACAAATGTAGAAGTCTTGATCATTTCATTATGGGTTGTCTAATACACAAAATGGATTATTAGGAATATCTCAAGACTGGAGGTGACAAAGGAAAGAAGAGGGACCAAGCCCCAGTAAAATAAAGAAATAAGCTTGCAGATGCTTATAAAGTTGAGCAGGCTTTAACAGTATGGGGAGATTCCTGCAGTGAATTTGATGAAGCTGGGATGGGTAAAGAAGTGTTCATGCTGGTTGTGGAGGAGTGGGAAGTTACCTATGATTCATTGTTTGATCTCATGGAAAACACTAAACATGATGAAAGAAATGAGGTAACTCTCTCTGGCATTAAGGAAAATTTAGATAACTACTCTGCTGAAAAATGATTAAAAAAAAAAGCTAGAAAATATGTTGATTGGCACTGTGTGTGAACTGACTACTTAGAAAAATAATCCAAAAAAAAAGTAGGGAATTAGAATTTTGAATTAATTGCTTTAAATCTACAAATTTTTGGAATAGAAGAACAGTTTACTAAGTTGAAATCTGATAATTTGAGTTTATTTAGTCAATTAGAGAAAGTAAATGATTTTGAATGATAAAGGGGAGAAAAAAGATTCAAAGCTTCAGGTTAATCTTGAAGATAAATTGAGAGATTCTCAAAAGCACCTTTTGATTACCCAACATAAGAATGAAGAGTTATAAAGGGATCTGGTCCGTCTAAAGGAAGAACATATCAAATCGCTAAAATGGACCACATCGTTACAAATCCTTTATAAACTAACTAGTCAAAGTGTTAATAATGGCAAAGGTCTTGTATATTATTACAAGACCCATTCTCTTGGGTATCATGGGAAATATGGTCTTGATATTAGAAACCAGGTCAAAAAACCACTATGTACTCATTATGGAAGAGATGGACAGTTAAACGAAAACTGTTAGTATTTGGTTAGAGCTAGAATAAGTAGTGTTAATTATATACAGTAGGAGAATTATTATCCTAAAGGTTTTATGTCTTTGAAAAATGTAAAGAAGAATTCTCTCCCTAGATGGGTCAAAAAGGATTTGATCGTACCCTTTTTATCCTAATAGGAACTCAAACTCAAGTGGGTTCCCAAATATAACAAATGACTATGTTTACACGTAGGAGGAAGGGAATGCAGCCAGAACTGGTTCATGGATAGTGGATGTTCAAAGTATATGACAGAGAGGATTGACTACTTTTTTCTCTCAAGAGACATCAAGGTGGAGGTGTCACTTTTAGAAATGGTAAAAAGGGAGATATTCGTGGTGTGGGAAAGATTGGAAAATCATCTGATCAAGCAACAGAAAATATGTATGATGTGAATGAGCTCAATTACATTCTTCTAATTGTTTCTCAAATCTATGGAAAAGGTAATGAGGTCAAAGTTTAAACTTATAGATGTACAATGTCAAGCTTCAAATCTGGGAAAGTTATTCTCAAAGACAAGAGAATCAAAAAATATGTATTTGGCTGATTTGGAGTGTGTGGTTGATGGGGAATTCACTTGATTAAGTGTTCAAAGTGAAGATGCTGATTTATGGAACCGAAGGTAGGGGCACGTAAGTTTCTCTTTGCTGAACATGTTGATTTCAAGGGACCTGGTCTGTGGGATGCCAATGCTGAAATTTCTAGATGACATGGTTTGTAATGCCTGTTTCAAGGGCAAGCAAACTAGGTCTTCCTTTAACCTAAAGAAGCAGGTGAGTACTTCTAGACCCCTAGAGATGCTGCATATAGATCTATATGATCCTGTTAAAGTCCAAAGTAGAGGAGAAAAGAAGTATGTGTTCGTGATTGTAGATGACTACTTAAGGTTCACCTAGATAAATTCTTAAGAAAAAATGATGAAACCTATGAGGTTCTGATTACCTTTGCCAAGTAAATTCAAATAAATTTGATCTGTAGATTGTTCAATTAATATATAATTATGGAACTAAATTTGAAAACTCCCAAGTTGTAGGATTTTGTGCTGAAAATAGAATTAGTCAAAACTTATTTACTCTAAGGACTCCTCAACAAAATGGTGTAGTTTAAAGAATGAACAGAACCCACATAGATATCGTCAGAACCACGTAGATTGATAGTGTACTTCAAAAAAACTTTAGGTATAAAGTTGTAAACATTGCTTTCTATAGGACAAATAGGATCTTGATTATATGACTCCTGAACAAGACCCAATATAAGCTTATGTTCAATAGAAAGCCTAAGCTTGACTACTTCAAACCTTTTGGGTTCTAATTCTTTGTTCTAAACAATGGGAAGAATAATCTAGGAAAGTTTGTCTCTAAAAGTGATGAAAAAGTATTTGTAAGCTATTCCTTAACAAGCAAATCATATAGAGTTTTAAACAAAAGAACTACTTGTGTTGAAGAAAGTTTGTATGTGGTCTTTGATAAGTAAGGAAAGCTAATGAATCTAGGTGATTATAAAGAATCATAAATTGAAGAACTCATTCTTGTTCAAAGAGGCTATCTTACTGAAGATAATGGTCAAGAGGTAAATAATACAGATGAGAATGATAGAAGTGATGGTGATCTAGGATATCAATAACAAAACCTAGCTCCAGCTGAAGAACAACGTGGTGGATTCAGTAAAAACTCCTTAGGGACCTGGTCCCAATGGAATTAATCTCAGAAGGTGAAACTGGAGGAACAAATCTTCACATCCACTTGAGAATCTTACTACACCTTTAGAATCTGGATTCCAAAAAAGAGCTCAAGCAAGAAATTCCATGGCATTCTCAACATTCCTATCCCAAATTGAGCCTAAAAATATGAAAGAAGCTCTAAAAGATGTTGATTGGATCAATGCAATACACAAGGAGCTTCAATAATATGATAGAAGTAAAGTCTGGCACCTGGTCCATGACATGTTGACTGAACAATTATTGGGACTAAGTGGGTGAATAAAAACAAACAAAATTAATAAGGAACTACAAATAGAAATAAAGCACGGTTTTTCAAGGGTATAACCAGGAGAAAGGAATTTATTATGATGAGACATTTGCCCCTGTTGTAAGGACAGAGGCTAACAGGACTCTTTATTATTTTTGTTGCATATATGGGGTTCAAACTCTTTTAAATGGATGTCAAAACAACATTTTTAAATAGAAACTTGAAGGAAGAAGTCTATGTTAAACAACCTCTAGTTTAAGAAGATGCAGAATTTCCTCATCATGTACTCAAATAAGACAAATCTCTTTATAGGTTAAAGAAAGCTCCTAGGGCTTCGTACGAGAGACTTTCAAATATTTATTTGGAAAATGGCTTTAAAAGAGGGAAAATTGAGAATACTCTCTTTTTAAAATTCATAGGTTGCAGCTTACTGATTGTTCAAATATATGTTTATGATATTATTTTTGGAGCTACTTCTGAATCGCTATGCAAAGAGTTTTCAAAGATAAAGAGAAGTGAATTTGAAATGAGCATGACGGGAGAACTAAGTTTCTTCTTAGGTTTTTAGATCAAGAAAACTTCTTAAGGGACAATGATCAATAAAGAGAAGTACATTAAGGAGTTACTAAAGAAATACAATATGGGAGATGCCAAGACAATTTAAACTCAAATTAGAACCAACTCCAAGATAGATAATGTTGAATTTGGTCCCTTAGTTAATGAGACCATGTATAAAGGGAGTATCGGAATCTTACTATATATCATTATAAGAAGGCCAGATATTGTATTTAGTGTAGGAAAGTTTTCAAGATTTCAAGCCTATCCTAAAGATTCTCATTTGAAAGTTGCAAAAAGAATTCTCAAGTACCTAAAAGGTATATGGGACTTGATCCAGTATTATCCCTCTAGAGATAGTTTTATTTGGTAGGATATGTTCATTCTAATTATGCTGGATATTTAGTGTATAGAAAAAGTACCTTAGGATTGGATTATCTTATGGGTTGTTCCTTAATCTCCTAGGGTTCTAAGAAGCAGAATTTAGTTGTGTTATCTACTGTTGAAGATAAGTATGTGGCTGCAACTTTTTGTTGTACTCAATTTTTATGGATCAAACAATAGTTGAAGAACTTTGGGATTGTCTTAGACATTATCCCTCTGATGTGTGACATTACAAGTGCTCTCAACATGGCCAAGAATCCAGTGCAGCATAAGAGGACCAAGCACATTGATGTGAGACATCCCTTTCTAAGAGATAATTTTGAAGGGAGTTATTTGCATGAAGTTTTGCAAGATTCAAGATCAAATAGCAAAAATATTTTCTAAGGTTCTTCATGAAAAATAATTTGTGAAAAAAAAGATGAGGCTTGGGTTGATCAAAGTAACCTGACCTACTAGATGAATTAGTTTTTCTCCATAAAAAAGGCATATGATCAGGAAACAAGTGTCGGTAAAGTATGTACCTACTGGACTAACTCAGTATCATACCTTTGTAGGTATACACCCATGGGAACGACTTTGGAGGGGGATAAATATGACATGCACAAATTTGAGGATTCACTCAAGAAAGCGACGGACCTGGCCTCATATTTTAGGTTAGTATCGTGAATATGCATTTTTTGATTCTTTCAAAAAAAAATGTCGCGTCCATTATCTCTCAGTGTAAGAAAATTATCCTATTTTGAAAAGAAGGATGAGTCACCCTAAAATTGAAATTGATCATATCTTATTCTAAAAACACCCTTCCTTGTGCTTATCCGTTCCTTTAAATCTTATTGTATCCAATCCTTCTCTTGACAAAAGGAAAAATCTAGTCAAAAATAGCACTCCTCTAAAAAAGACTTCCAAATGGCTGCAAATTCCCCATTCTTGTGTTGTTCAAAGGATACTGAGTTTAGTATTAATAAAAATCCTCTCTCAAATCCTCTTGAAAAATACCTTTCTTTTCCTACTCTTGTAAAGACAAACTCCTTTTTCACTCAACTCATTAATAAAGAATAATCCTTGATACCTTATAATATTTCTGGCAGCATATTGATGGATGATGCCCAGATTGCTAAAAAATCTCATCATGCTGTCGAATAGCCCAAGAAAGAGTGTATTTGGTCCTAAGAAACAAAATATCAGTAAGATAACAAGAAACCCTGAAAAGAAGTCTAGAAGTTTTGATGAGAAACATCAAACTTATGAAGTACCTGGTTCTTAGAAGAGAAAAATGACTTACGAAAAACCCATTATTGTTTTTAAAAAAATGAGAACTAGAAAAGGATAGAAAGGTTCTTTCTACAGAAGTGAGGAATAGTTTCTTGAAAAGTCAAATGGTACAAACTAGGAGAATCTTTGACTCAAGTGTGTTGACAAAATAAGGTATGATTAAATTAGTTGAGCTTGTTAAACATCAAATATGGATCCACCTTATTCAAGGAACCATACCCACAATTTTTGATGAGGTAATCAAGGAATTCTATTCCACATTGGATTTTTCTGAAGACAGACTGAAGATGACTATTGTAATTCATGAGAAGAAGATGAATATTGATGTTGTATCACTTAGGAGAATTCCACAGATTTCTATCAGTGGTGTGAGAACTATTCCAAACTAACAACCAATAATAGAGTTCTTGGCAAATGTATTAAGGGTTAAAGGAAAATTTATGGCTGCACTGAATAGGAATAACTCAAAAGTGAAGTCCAATTAGTCTTTTATTTTGTTAACAAAGTATTCTGCCTAGATCATAAAAGAGCAACATTACTTTAGTTGTTGATTTGTATGTGATAGAGTTTCTTAGCAGTTTTGAGTTCATTTGTTTAGCTACCTTAATGATGGAGCATATACATAAAGTTATTTATGAGAAAATGCAAAAGATGACATGCCTTATGGATATTGACTGAACAAAATGTTTGAATATTTTGGTATTTTTTGTGAAAATAGAACTGCTAGAATTATGATACAAATGTTTGGTTTGAAAAATCTAATCAAAGATGAGTGTGTGGGAAAGAAATCTGGTAACATCTCTCGAGAAGAATTCAACAAAGAAATAGAAGAATTAAAGATCAACTAAGTTTCTAAGGATGAACAGATTAGCAAATTGCAAGTGACATTTCAGAGTCTTTCCTAAAAGGATCCACGTGTCTCTGAAGATATAAGAACTGAGAATGTTGAACCAAAAAATAGAGTATTAACTTTAACTAATGTTGTTCTTAGCTTTAATTCAGAGATAAGGAATCCAATAGAGGAATTGTTAAACTGTCATACTGCAGAGAATAATAACATGGCTCTATTTTACAAAACCTTTCTCCCAAGTCCCTCACTTGTTAATTTTTTCTTAATTCTTGTGGCTTTTTTCTACAAAATATAAATTATGAACTAGAATGATACTTACTTTTTGTATATGAATGAATCTCAGTTTGTGTGTTTGATTTGCCTGTTTCATAATTTTAAAGTTGTTCTTTATGTTAGTGTTGCCCCGGTGGCCATGAGCAATATAACATTTGCTTATTTTAATCTTGTTTTACTATTATTACTTTTCAATGATACCACAAGGGGTAATACTAAATACATGTGGTAGGATCCAGGTGTGTGTGTTCCATAGTATGGAAGGGACCAGGTACCAGGTGCATACATGTTGGATATGTTGAATATAGGTAAAGCATGATGGCATGGCATACTGACAAGGAAAAGAGCTTTGCTTAACCATTCTGGCATATTGATAGGGGGAAGCATGGTGCATAATGATAGGACGAACATTCACTTAATATACTGGTAATCACTCTGACTAAATAAGGTGAATGAATTAGATGCTCCAAAGTTTTGTAGTTTGTCTTCACCAAAGATGGGAAAATTGCTCCCTGTCTTCATGGAATTATATAGCTCTCACATGGATTGAATAATTATATCTTCTAGTGTAACAACTGCGCAGGTGAGATGTATACCAGTCAGGACACTTGGTCTAACCAGAATTTTACCCTAATTATTATTCCACTATAAAAGGAAAAGAATACTTCTAATTTGAGTAGTTTTTTCAATTTGGTTGTTCAAAAGAGAAATTGGCAAAAACTCAAATATTTCACAAGTCCTAAACTTTTATGTGCTGAGAGAGTATGTGCTCTTGAGTCGAGTTATAGTGTGTAATTGAGTTATTCAGGTTATAAGAGTAATATTTTTCTTGTTTTTCTTTAGAGAAGTTAGGTAGAGTTACCTGAGTTGATATTGATTAGAGTTAATCAATATCAAGGTGAATTTTTTGTAGAGTTATCAAGGTAGGCTTCTAGTAAAGTTAATAAAAGTAGGTGGATCCTGGAGTTAGGTTCATTAGATTCTATAATCAAGAGGTTTATTATAGTGGATTGTTGAATTCTTATGAGGGCAAGCCATGGTTTTTCCTCCCTTAAGCAAGGAGGTTTCCACATTAAATCTTTGTGTTCTTTAAATTACTGCAAAGTTTTAGCTTTCTTGTAGCTTTAATGTGTCATTTCTTGTAAATGACTTTAAGGGATATGGTCCCTTATAGTGTGGTACAACCCTAATGTTTCATCAGTGTGGTATCATATAGAATCTTTTCGTAAGTAGAAATCTCTAGTTTTTGCAAATTTTGTTGAGCTTTCTTTAGAATCCAAGTTGGTTAGGAGTACCCTTCTTCTAAATTGGGATTAATGATAGTATTGAGATGATATTATTCTAGTATTGGGTTGGCATTAGGTCTTGTAGGTATATTCAGTGTGATTTGGATTATTTAATTGATTAATGGACCGTAATAAGTAATATTGATCTAGCCACTTGCTCCTCAGGTAGAATGGAAATTTTAGGACTCCGTGAGACTTATTTAGAATCTAACAGAGGGAATTTACACTCTAGTCTAGTTTGGGTAGAATTTTTCTTAGAATGAATTTTCAAGGTTAGAAGTGGGTCCTCCAGGCCACCTTCCGCCAAGACTACTATTAGCTCCTTATAGACTCAATATGCAGGTGTGTTATCTTATTTACATTCATGAGCTCAGGGTGGATTTAGAAAGATTGTTTATTCTAGCATTGTTCTTGGAAGAGGATATAAGTTTCAATTTAAGTCAAGAAATTTATGATATTATGACCGATTTTATTTATGCATTTTTCATGATATTACTTCCAATTCAAGTCTGGCATATGAGATACTAGTTCCGATTTGACTTTAGAATTGTGATGTCATTTTTGATGGTTATAGGTCCGGTTTGAGCCCAGTGTTTACTATATGGAAAGATCCATCATTATGATTTTGAGATATGGATAGTTTATGTAATCACTGTTGTTACTTATTCTTGATTGCATTCACTGGGCTTATGGGGGACCGTGTTGGGATATTTACATTATTTGCATCTTTTGGCCTTATGAGAGTGCATCTATATATAGATAGCTATATTTTCCTTATCATTATTACTCCGAGTAGTTACTTTCAGTAATTAGAGCATTAGTACATATTTGACCTTTATCCCTTGACTTATTTTACTTATCACGCACTTTATTGTGTTTATATTATGTCTTAGCTCAGTTGGCCTATGATACCTATTGGTACTCGTAGCTTTGGTAATCAAACTATAATTTTATACCTTTTTGGTGTAGATCAACGTACTAGAAACTACCGTTGACGCAATGATTGTGCTAGTTAGAGTTCGGACATAGGGTGAGCTCTTCGAGCGTAGCTCACCTTTTCTCCATCTTTTAGTAGTGGATAGTCTTTCTATTTTTAAGATTGTTGTATCTTTACTGGATAGTACTCATATTATTTTTATTGGTAGATCTTTTCTCGATTTTATTAAGTCGTGGGATGATACTACTCTTCTCTTATTTTTCTTTATTTATGCTTTATTTTTATGGTAAAGTATGTAATTCATTTTCTTGCACATTTCTGGTATATCTGCCATTTTCCATTAATTAGCCCAGTACTTATACTTCTTAGCTATGGTTTTGCTTACCTACTCGTGGGGTAAAGTAGGTTCTATCATGAATCAGTAAGTCCGATCATGAAAACTATGTTTGGTACACTATACGTATATGATATTTAGTTTCAACTTTACTTATGAAAAACGGCGAATCTATATACGTATAACATGTATATCTTTATCACATTATTTCCATTATATTCTTACATGTTGCAAGCATTGCCCCGATACTCAGTATATTCTAAATTATTGATTGCACATATTTTGTGCT
Source organism: Capsicum annuum (assembly GCF_002878395.1). Taxonomy (NCBI): domain Eukaryota; kingdom Viridiplantae; phylum Streptophyta; class Magnoliopsida; order Solanales; family Solanaceae; genus Capsicum; species Capsicum annuum. The sequence goes on along the minus strand of NC_061117.1, from coordinate 84,686,878 downwards.
CAACATCCTATCATGATGTTGATTTTGCTTCTCACCCTCAGCAATATGATTAGTAGCGATCACTAGTGCCTATTTTTGTTTAGTTGGAGAGTCATCATGATCCGAGTACCATTGATATATTTCTCTCTTCAATTAGTTTAGGTTTTATATTTCAGTTCAGACTTTTATATTTTAGGTCAGCTTGGGTTCTATCCCACTGACTATTCAGTTTTCTAGAGGCTTTTCAAAATTAGTAGTATTTTATCTTATGTTTTTGTTGGGATTTTTTCATCTTATATTGATAGATATTTTATTTGAGGTTTCATATCAAAATTTCATCGATTAAATTTTACATTTTGCTAATGACTTTGAGTAAATTAAATATGGATTAGTACTACATCAGATGCCACGAGTTATCTTTGGTCTACTTGTAGTCCTAACTATGCCATGTTATTATGTTCCTACCACATATGCAAGTGTACTTGGTCTTGCAAGTAATAAAGTAGCACTTTCGATCAAGATGTCAAACCCATAGAGACTTGTATTTAGCAGCTATCCAATTCAAGCATTACTAAGATTATTAAACAAGTGAAAAGCACAACCAAAGAAGTTTATGAGTTGAAAATTCGAAAGTAACATTAAACAATACAAAAATGTAAAGTGTTTGGAACAAGAACGGAGAGAAATCCAGGTTCAAGGCACTTTGAACAATCTTATTAAGATATATAATCACATTGGTTTAGTTAATTATCTTGGTTGGTGATTCATGGGGTTGATAACATAAATAGAAAATCTTCATCCTCTAATCGATTATCTAATTTAGACCGATAACTACATCATTGAGCAGGGATGTGAACTAACTTAAATGCATTTGAATTTCATCCCATATTTGAACCAAATGGGGAGAATTCGCTATATTCCTATCCTAAACGTAAATATCTTTAATTCAGGTAAAGTATAAGATACCATTCCATATATCCCACGATCTAATCTATTTTTCCTCCATTTCTCACAATAGATATATAGGTTCATCCTAAGGGTCGTGAATCCATTGAATAGTAATTATATGAATACATGAACAACCAAACATAATAATCACAATAAAATAACTCAATTATATTCTATGTATTCATGTTCTTGGCATCAACCTTAGAACGAGGATGTTTAGCCTCACATAGTTTTACAACGAATCACAAGAATGAAATTCAAAAGTAGAAACAAAAAGTAAACTATAGTAAAGATTAAGAACCCTAATTGCAGCCTTACTCATGTGTTTTCCATCCTCAAAAGTCCTCCATGGTATTTCAATTAAGATCCAAGTGTCCTATTTATAGTATGAAGAAATTAGGCCATTTTTCCCCTTGGGCATGGTACGACCTTGTTTTTGCATGATTAGGGACGTTACACACCCTAAACGTGCACCCTTACTAGAGTTTATTGTTTTCTTTGTGCCTTGGGCTCACCCTTGTGATACAAAAATATAGTTTTCTTCATAGTTCACTCCTTTCATTTGCCTTTAAGTTCCACACTTTGTGGATGATTTTTCAAATTCACTTGAACTTTTTTTTTCCCAATCATTGCTCCTAACATCTCACATTGTCTCCTATAATATAAACAACCACCATTCAGAGCACAAAACACAATAAAATTTACTTAGATACACTAGAACAACATATAGTTCAAGCTAGCAAAACTAGTTTTCTCATCTAAACTTCATTCACTTAATTTGATTCTTAAATAGTATTGATTGAACATGAAGAATTATAAACATGTGATTTAAGATAAAGATAATCAATTATACCATAAGAAACTCATTACGCCCACAAGAAGTCCTCAAAACTAGGATAAATATGTATAGATCATAACACTTAGGTGTATAAATACACCTAATGTCACAACCCGACACTTGAAACCTTGTTTGTCCTCAAATAACTCTCTATATTAAGAACTTAAAAGGAAGACTCCAACATTACTAATACAAGAAACACACTCAATTTAGCATTATAACGGCTACATGAATAGCACGTTCCACATTATCCATGTCATACTATAATGGAAAGCTCATGAATTATACTTCAAAACATCCTATCCTCAAGAATTTACTCTACCATATTGGAAAAATCATGCATATTACTCAATAAAAGAGATCATATAAGTAATGTAACTATCATCAAATATGTGCTCGTACCTTAAGTGAGTTATCCATAGTCACTCATAGATCAGTAATTCATCACCGGAATAGGTATAAGAATCAAATTTTACTCAATTTCACAAAGAATTAACATGTCACCTAATATGAACCATAGGTTTACCCTTAGTGTAGTACACCACTAATATCATAACATCAAGAATCGAGATCAAGTAGGACATAAAGGGTTGTAGTGGTGGCTAAGGGGCAGGTAGGAACTATTCTAGCCAGTAATAGTGACCATTTTTCCCAAGAACTTTAATACATCACATTGTACATTAAACTAATCTCTAAACACCTAATTTTTTGCCACCTCTTTCTTTCTACCTCTCTTTTATTTGGTTGACCTCATCTCCTTAAGCTCGTTCACATAAAGTAATAAGGGAGTAGTCTTAATCAACACATTCTCAATTATTTATCAAATTTTCTCTTTTCACTACACCATTCCCAACCATACTACATAAGTATTTTCCCACCAATAGCTACTAATTTCTTGGGGCTTTACTTTAAACTCTGTATGAACCTCCAGGTCATTTCATTTATTTACATGTATTTCCTGTGATTCAAGCCTTCCTATACTGGCTAGAGGTCATTTATGCCTTACCAAAATAGTCAATTTTGTTATCAGACTATTTTTTTTGGATTTTAGGCGTATTTCCCTATTTTAGAACTTTTATTATTTAGGATTTTGTCTTGGACCAAAAATCCTAGTAGATGACCTTGTGTATAATTTTGACTGCGTCATTAACTCGAAAAAATGAATTTTGGGCTAAGAGGACCCTCAGTTAAGGTCCTGAGGCTACCGAACTCATTTTGGACTATTGAGAAAATTATGTGATAAATAGAAGTATAGGTGTGGTTTCTACGCTTAGTTGACATGATCATGGATAAAAGTTTCAATGGTTTCATTGAGTCCAAAATATTGAATATGGTATGGTAGCATATTTTGTTTGCATACCTAGGGTTCTAAATGAATCCCAAGCACCTAATTGATGTCCATTTTAGATTTAGAAAAAATTATGTATCTTGTACCTTGTGCGACAGCTTAGGCACTCAGGGAGCCATTTTAACAGCATGCACTTTAGCTCCCGTTGAGCCGCTTAAGCAGCCATCAGTAGTTGGGCTAGGCTACCTTAGAGGTATGAAGATTTCTTTAGCAAACCCCCAATTTAGCTATTTGGGGCCATGTTAGTGGTAATTGATCCAAGTTACCATACTTCTAAAGTGGTCGAGATGTCGCTTTAATGGTAGGCGTATTAGCACTTAAATGGCTGCTTTAGTGGCAAGTGTAGCATTTTTATCCACTTTTCTCCACCTAATTTTCTACCATTCCCTCCACCATTTTTATACCAAATTAAGAGCTCAAATAAAAAAAGTAGCAAATCATCCATTGAAGCAAAGGTAAGCTATCCTAACTCTCCTTGCTCATTTTTGATTAATTTTCCGTTTAATTTTGATCCTAATTCATGGTAAAATCTTAGAAATTAGGTTTTGAATTAAGTTGAAATTCGTAAAACATTAAGGGTTGATTTAAGACCAGAATTGAGTTCTGTTTATGGTCAACTTTGAGGGACCCCATGATGGGTTTAATTTTTTATTTCACTTGTGGGAGCCGGAGCCCGTTCTCAACCCAAAATCTGACCAAACCCATTGAATAGCAATAAGGGTATTTTTTACTCCTAACAACATATATGTTTTTAATTTTATGGCACGATGATATTTCAAGATCGTGGAGTGAAGATGGAATATTTGTGGATGATTCAAGGATTACGATTTGGCATTGAGGTAGGCTTCTATCTACTCTTCTTCTTAACATTATGTTGCATGATAGATAGGGATCTTAATATGTTATTATGGGTATAACAATGTGACTTAGCCTAAATTATGAGTTTGGTGATAGAAGGGTAGTTGACCCTTAAGGTGAAATAAATATTAAGCTTCTAGAATCTAATTATACTAAGTTTCTAGCATAATGTCTATAATTGAGACTAATAAAGTAGTATGATGTCTAATACATTACTTGGTCAATTGTGATGGTTTTTCCCTGAATTATGATGGTATTTTTATGTTGGATATATATTATTATCCCAATGCCATGATTATGATATTAGTTGTATTCCAGGAAGTGTTTTATCCTTGTACGGGATATGGTTAGAGTTTGTAGACATATTGATGCTTATAATCATACGTTTGGATACTGATGATGGTATGCATAGATTCGGTACATTCATGATAACTTAGATGGTAAATAGCATAATTCCAACTAAAATAATGGTTTTATTACTATTTTTCTAAATAGGTAATTATTCCCACTTTTTACTTTTAAAATGAATTCTTTTATAGCAGGAATTGTACCATCTTAATGAATAACTTAATGCCCTTAAGACTGAATATGATGCTTTAGAGATTTGACCGAGATAGATTCTGGTCCATGTTTTTCTACTACAATTTACCTAGGTAAGGAGAGATTCCAACCTTTTCTACACTTTTATGATGATTTAGTCTTAGAGTTCACCCAGGCTAATGGATTTACTGACTTATATTCGTTTAGCCATGATTTCACCACGCACATGTTTTTTATATATGTATGTATACATGTATATATATAAATATATATATATATATATAAATATATATATATATATATAATGATAATAGACATAGTGGATTAATGATGAAGATGGGTATTGGAAATCCTGGATCAAGATCAATATGGTGTATACGGGTACTCCCAAACTCCCAAGGGCCTCTTTGTCTGTGAGTCGTCATGCCATAGAAGAGAGATTGTCATGGGTCCTGACTTTGTGAGACATCAAACTGGAGGAGGTGCATACATTGGGTTACATTATGGTACTCTGATAGATTATGGTATTATTGACTTACTTGACATTCATTCTTGCATGGGCATTGTCCATTACTAGTATACCCTATATCTAACAGCCTTATGGGGTTGCATAGGTATAGGTGTGAGTATTTCTTGTAATATAGTATGTGGTTCTTATATCTATCAGCCTTATAGGGGGTTTTCAAAGGGATAGGCTCTGACTGTTGTTGCTGAGTATTGATTGAACCTTCCGAGCCTATGATGATGATGGTTTAAAAATGCCCGATTAGGTATTATTTGTCTAGACTAGCCTATTACTTTATGTTGTTGTTGTTATTCTGGTTACTTTATGGTAGGTTTATTATTGGACTGGTATTGAGATCTGAGTTATGTTCTAATTCCTTTATCATGCATGATTATCCCATGGTTAGTTATTATGATATTGGACACTTATTATGTTAGAACTAGTTCTTACTTTGATTAGGAGGCCTTGTGATATTAGTTTGATTACTTAGGCTTTACCCATAAGTTTTCCTTGTTTATTCATATGTATCTATCCGTTGTACTTATGGTATTACCGTACGTCCCTCCCATTCTTTCATTTTGCCATGTTTTTATCCATATTTTGGCCTTGTATAGTGTTAGATATCCTTCTTTCTCTCTATATTCCTATATTGTCAAGTGATATACAGTATGGTGCAAGGGTCCAAGAGTATGGCTAGTGTAGGCTAGCATAACATGGATAGTGTAGGCTAGCTTATCTTTATTGTTATCTTTATTGTCTCTTAGCTTTATTATGTTAGTTTCTTGGGTATGAATAGGATAGTGTACCTTTATCATCTCAGTAAATTACTCAAGTAAATTACTGGATATTTGGGTGTAATTTACACTCTTGCTTGTATGGCATTATATTTGCTTTATCTTTGGATCTCAGTCGGCAGTTTCTAATTAAGTACCATATGTTAGTACTCATACTACACTTTTACAGCCTGCAGATCATAGAACAGGTTCTCACCGTTATGGTGAGCTTCGTGCAAAGCAGCTATGGTTTGGAGACGTAGGCTGAGCTCCTAGAGTTCAGAGTATTACTGTTCTCCCACTTATGTACTAGATTAATCTATATATAGTATTTGCAGATGGGTTGTATCATTATCTTATCTATAACTTCATTTTGTAGTCTCATTACATTCGAAGCTCTCATACTGATTCCACTAGATTTTGGGACTATCTTATGTGTTTTAGTCTTTTTACTATATTTAGTTAGTATTCTTCGTTTATTTATTTGTGTAGTCCATTACTAGTAGTTTCGAATTACAATTTGACTTACCTACTGGTGGGTTATAGTAGGTGCAATCATAACCGAAGAAATTGAGTCGTGACAACTTATTTCCTTCGTAAGTTTTCCACTCCTTAATGATATTAATTCTTCACAAAATCGCTTAGGAGCTTTGGATCAAATTATAGTCAATCAAAAAAATGGAATAGGCTATATATGTTGCTACCAAAGAATAGGCTAAAAGCTTAGTGGGGCAAACTAAGGTCATCCAACAGGGGTAGACAAAGAGGGTATGAAAGATTGATATCAAATTTACCTCTAGACAAAGGACCCTCAGCGAGCTCCTCATCAGTTCAAACCAAACAGAGTTATGCCATGAAGGCCCCAGAGACCTTCGCACAAGCTGTTGATCCCACCGTAGTCAAGACTACGCCATCCTCTCCTACTAAGGAAGAATTTAAATTCATTACTACTCAAGTAATGCCCATCATCGCTCTAGATAAAGCTTACGAAGGTTACCCAATAAATCAACTAATAAAGCCGGTTTACAACAACAATAATTTTGTGGACACTGAAGATCCACTCAAAACCCGCAGATTCTATGAAGCTATTCTTGTCGATACAGACTCCATTGAAGTAGAACATTCAATGGACAATCGTAATCTAGACTACATCAGTTATTCAAAGTTCACCATCAAGAGGGTATTAACCCCCTTTAATTGGTTTGTAGATCACCTACATACCCCTGTTGCCTTGTCAATGCCTCAGGAGCTCAAACGTCTTGTGCTTTCTCACGACGAAGGCACTTCTAAAGCTAAACCTATCGTTCAGCCTTTCTCTATGAAATGAGTTATGGCTAAGTTTAATACTCCTTCTGAACCAGTCCAAAACAAATACACTGCCTTGACAGATGTCCAGTTTCCTAAACTCTCTCCACCAATTCCCACGAAATTGGTAGACCTAAAGACAAGATTAATACATCGTCAATATAAACAATTGACATGTAGGAGAAATCATTGAAAATATTATTCATAATATTCTGGAATTCGGAGGGAGCATTTTTAAGCCCGAAAGGTAAGACATTCCATTCGTAGTGCCCAAAAGGGACATTGAAGGCAGTCTTATATCTATCTTTTTCAGCAATTTGGATTTGCCAGAAACCTGACTTCATATCAAATTTGCTGTAAAGATTGGCCTTGTAAGTTCTCTTAAGCAGATCCCTTTTATTAGGGATTGGGTGTCTGATCCATTTGAGGACAGCATTCAAAGGCTTGTAGTTTATTACAAGCCGAGGAGTCCCTCGTTCCTTTTCAGCACTATTATTTACATAGAATGCTGAACAACTCCAGGGGGAGTTAGAGGGTCTAATGATCCCCTTTTCGAGAAGATGGTTGATTTCCTTTTTACAAATCTCCATCATCTCGTGATTCATCTGGATAGGCCTGGCTTTGGTAGGAACGTTTTGTTCATCAAAGCCAGGGATATAGGGAAGTTCTACGAGATGTCTTTTGCGTTCCCAAAAAGCATTTGGCAATTCAGAGCATATCTCGTCTTCGAACTTCTTTTGGAGGGTAGATATTTTGCTAATCATCTCCGGGGTTTTTAAGGTGTGCTCAATACGTTTGAGCTGAACATCTTGTTGCAAAAAGTGAAGATGGGAAGAAAGACGATTAAGTTTAAAAATAGTTTCGTCTTTGAGGCGCTGCTGTTCGCTAGAAGAGAGCGGCCGAAGTAAGGGAAAAAATAGTTCAGTACCTAACAAGGTTGAGCGAATACCATCGTAATCACTTCTGTAAGGTCTGATTTGATTTATAAAAGGGATACCCAGAATGATATCTTCCGTGATATCTTCGGTGATAACAAAATCATTAATAAGGCAGATACCATTATTGCAGACGTGAGCTTTTCGAAGCTGATAGTTGATTCGCATTTTTTCGCCTGTAGCTGAATATAGGCGAGAGGTACTCTTTTGGAGATACCGAGTAGGAATTAGACCTTTGACAATACAGTTACTGTCGGCACCAGTGTCAAAAAGGGCGACTTCGTTTAGGACAAAGTCTTTGTTAATAACAATCCTGATCGCAATGTGTTCACTGTAAGCTTTAATGGCTGCTACATTTTTAGAGGTGGAGGGAATAGCAGGAAGTTCCTCACCGGGAAATGAAACTGGTTCCCTGAGATGATCAGTTGGAAAGTTGATCGGAGCAGGCGGGGACGTAGGAAGAGAGGCCTTCGGTGAGGCTGATTGTAAAACTTGTTCCGTTAGGACATGGAGTTCGACTTGATCAAGTCGATTCTTAAGGCTTTTGATTTCTCCTTTCAAATTAGAGATTTCGCCCTTAAGATCTGATATAGAAGGTTCAAACTTTTAATTGGTATGACTATAAGTCAGCATGGTTCAACTTTCTATTTGTTCGACCAGGACATACTTGGTTTGTGAAATATTGCCCTGCCATAGTAGAAGCCATCATACCTAGATGGTTCTATGAATGGTGGATTTGCTTTGGAGGAACTAAAGGGGTTCTTCCCCAGCAATTCCTCAATAGGCTTTCCGACTTTCTAGTTAAAGAAGGCTGCTCTACCTTACCAGAGCACATTCAAATGTGCAAATTTTTTATCAAAAAACGAGTATCCTATATTATATCCTGGAATTTCTCCAAAGAAGAGCAGCACAGGATTAAATATTTATCAAAGGAAATCAAGATTAAAGGTTGGACTCCCAAGCCAACCACTTCCAGAACTCCTGACAAAGGAATATCTGCAGCAGCTTCTCCTAGCCCTTCCTCATCCAAGAAGGCCCTCAAGGAAAAGTTGAAGCAAGCATTAGCCAAATTAGATGGTCCAGATACCATGGATAATACAGAAGAATTAATGCAACTCATTGCAGAAGCCTCGTCCACCGGAAGCAGTGACGAAAATGGCGATATGCTAGATCCTAAGGGAATAGCTATGGCCTACCTAGATCCCTATTATGAATAGAAAATTAACCCTTCAAGGAGATAGAGGTTCAAAGAACCGGAATTATCTCTTCGAAAGGGCAACTTACTATTTCTAACAGGAATCCAGGACCACAAGCTGTCTCTTCAAGAAAGCATCTGGCCAGCTTTTCAAAAAGCAGACTATAGCTTTTCAAAAAGCAAACCACAGCTTTTCCAAAAAGCAAATCAATCACTTTTGCTATACAAAAGTAGCCACTCAATTTTGTCGGTAGAATCATAGCCGTCCATCTGTACATTTAATGTATTCCTTTCTGCCTATATAAGGCATTGTAAATCTTTAGAGAAGGCATTCAGAAATTTCCCAATCTTAGAAATTCTCTCTGCCCAATCTCTCTTGTAATCAACTTTATAATGTTTTTCTAAATAAACTTGTAAGTTTTATCTCTACTATTTTACTTTCTTGCTTAATATTCCGCATTAATTCTACTATTGTCTACGATCCGTTTTCGTCCTTCTAGAGGAGGAGTGGCGGATACGACTACAGTGTTTCTTTGAGTGTACCATTTGGTAACGATAACATTAAGGGAGTCAGTTTGGTTTTCTATCTTTCCAGTTTTTTCAAACCAGAAGAAGAATTCCATGTCGCATCGGAGTCTTTTCATGTCGGCTATCCATAGCCTACCAAACTCCTTTTGTTCTTCCAGAGAGTAAGTACTTCCGTACCATCTCCTTTTGAGAGTGTCCTTTGGATGGTTCCATCGGACTTTTAAAGCCGGTAGATCCAGGACATATTCTTCATCTTCAGATCGGATAACGAAGAGGCTCGGGTCTGTTCTGGCCTTTTGAGGGGGAGCCATTTCAGAGGCTGAAGGGCTTCCGGGCTCATAAAGATTTTCGGGTTCGTTGACCCTTGTGGTTTGATAATAGACTTTAGGGACTGGACCGGAGTAGTCAACGCCCCTAATTGTTCCCTTGTTATTAGGGCCGTCTTGATCGTTATGCTCTCGTTCTAACGGAGTTTTAGAGGAAGAGGCACGTGTAGAAACTGACCTGCGAGAGGAAGAAAGTCGAGAGGGGTCAAGCCCTAGGAATTTAAGATCTATAGATCCATCCGGGTGTTGAATCACCCTTTCGATCTGGGATTGTTCGGAATACATCCGAATGGGGTGTGTGATGGCCTCAAAATGCCAATCATTACTATGGAGGATATCATCCCAAACTAGAGCCTTTGGAACAAAGACTGTGCTACGATCTTTGTTTGCTTCCATTAGGGTGGTAACCCCCTTAGGGCTCGTGAACCTAGCTTTAGGAGCTAGGGTAGTTCCCATAAGACGATAATATACACGGTATATGATCGCTATTTCTCGTGTGTTGTCCTTACTATTTATGTTTTTTGTTTTAACATTTAGTGTTAAAACATCCATGATGTTAGGATCATTTATGTCCACCGAGAAGTTTGGGTAGCAATTAAAGTAAACCGGACCGTCAGCGAGGTTACTTTGAATTACTCCCAAGAGAGAATCGTCAAAATTTAGCAGACGAGCATCTCTAAGGATAGCACAGACAGGAATGTCTAAGCCCTGTCGAAATAAAGGTTTGATAGCTACCTGAACAAGACCAACATGTAGATAATTAAACTGATTTTTAAATCTGTTTATATCTAATTCGTTGAACAGTTGAATAATTTCTAAAGAATTATTAATGGCAATAGTAGACTCAGAGGTCTTGATATTATGTTTTTTTAAAAAACTAAATTTTCCTATTTGATAAATAGTACTGAAAGATTCTTCTGGAATACTCCAATTTTGAAGATCATTTTCAATAGTAGCAATCGGGGTTGCTTGAGAAGATAGGTTAACAGTGTTTTTGATGTGACTATTCATCATTTACAGAAACTGTCTAGAGGCTAACAGAGCAAGTATATATGATTATATAAACAGACATATCCTAGCAAGCTAGTATGAAATAACTAAAGATAATTATGCCGATACATCTAAGGCTTATGGAGTCTTAACAAGTTTTAATGGCATTACACTATAGACAGCTAAATGTTTTCACAGTGACGGGACCACCAACAAGGTCTAACACGCTTCTCCTAAGCTTACGACCTACTTTCAGGCTGACCAACGTCTTCACCGGAGATTAATCGGTTCTATAAAACATTTAAACAGTAAATAGAAACCTCGAACTTGGATTAAAACTCCATTATAAGACAAGATATAATAACATAATTAAATCTTTAGGTAAATCATACCAGGTTAATATAATATGTTTTTTATATAAACATAATTTTGCTCATGCTCTAGACAGATTATATGTTTAGCTGCTCATGCTGAACATATAATCTGCCAACATGGCTCTGAGGATGAAAAGAACCTCATTTACAACGCCACAGTCCTTGAACAAGTGGCTCGAACTATAGATGGCCAAGAAACCCTGGTTCAAGAAGCACAAGAAGATGCCTGTGCAACCCTCCTCTATCACATAGCTAGACATTTTGTTGGAGAACCTAAACTCTTCCAAGATAGGAGTCTAGAAATCCTTAATAACCTTCGCTGCAAAAACCTTGCAGACTTTAGGTGGTATAAAGATACCTTTCTTATTAAGGTTATGATCCAGCCAGACTGCAATAATGACTTCTGGAAAGAACGATTCATTAGCGGTCTCCCTCCTTTGTTTGCAAATAAAGTGTGAACAAAACTTAAGGATAGATTCGAAGGTCAAATTCCTTACAATGTCCTTACCTATGGGGACTTAGTAAGTTTCATTACCACCACGGGTATAGAACTTTGTACCGATCTCAAGCTTAAGCAACAACTTAAGCAAAACAGTAAATATGGCCTAACGACTTTCTGCCATGATTACGGCTTTACTGATCTCACTGATCGAAAAAAGCACAAGAAGAATCCTTCCAGGCCTCCCAAAAGGACTTACCCTCATAAGGAACCTTCGAATAAGAAGTCCTATAAACCCCGCCGAAAGAGTAAACGAAGGTCTTCCAAAACCTCCAAAGATACCTGCTGGACTTGTGGGAAGACCGGCCATAGGGCAAAAGATTGTACATCTGGTAAAAAGAAAAAGATCAATCTACTTGATCTAACAGATGAAACCAAAGAAAAACTTTTTTCCATTATGGACGATTCCTCTGGAGCCTCTGACTCCTACTCTTCTTCTGAAGATGAATACAGCGACGAAGATTTTATTAACGCCGCTTATGAGTCTGATAGTTCCCAATCCGGGCAAGATTGTGAGTGTAATGGCACTTTCTGTACCTGCTCAAGGAAAATCGTCAATGTCATTACCGACAAACCAAAAGAGATTTTGTTTGACATCATCGAGCATATTGATGACGAAGAGCTTAGGAAAGGCCTCTGTGGAACTGTAGGCCTTAATGGATTCATCGATGCTGCTGGATGGTCAAATGGTCTAGCCATTTTTTGTTGGTCTGTTTTGGGGCTATTGCCCGGATTTGTTGGTCTCATGGCCCTATAAAAATTCTCTTGTTAGAAAATCGGGAAGGGAGTTATTTTCTCCTTTAATAAATTCAATTTGAAAATCAAAGCTAGATAGGAGAGCTTGCCATCTAGCAAATATTTGTTTAGAAACAAGATTTTTAACATCCTTTTGTAAAATTTCTTTAGCTGATTTGCAATCGACTCGAAGAAGGAATTCCTTGTTAATAAGGTCATCTTGAAATTTGGTGATATGATTCAAATAAAAACAAAAACAATGGTGATATAAAGGAAAACTAGAAAATAAAATACCTACCTTAACTTTGGTTTACTTCCAAGCAACATTTGATTTAATATTGTGGAAAACTCACATCATTACTCTTCATATATATTCTTTCAACCTTTTCCTCCTACTCAGAGGCCTTCTTTTCACTCTTTTTGGACCTCTTGGGTATATAATCTCAAGGTCTATAACTTTCTCAATACTTGCCTTTTTAGGCTCCTCTTTCAGTTTCTCAACATCATGCATTATTAGTGGCTTGGATAATTCTATAAGAATATCCAAAGAGGTAAATAAAGATTTAAGCTTCACCACCCTATACTCATCCACTTCCATGGCCGTAATCATATAGTAATCCTTATACTATAAGGGTGAATTGAGTGTTTTGGATACCTTTAAGACCACACTTCATCATTCAGTCTCATTATGAGAGTGCCCGCTCTTACATCAATCAATGCTCCTTCCATCACAAAGAATAGATGCCTCAGTATGATCAGTACCCAATCATCTGCATTATAATTAAGACCAATAAAGTCAGTAGTAATAATTAACTTACCAACCTTAATTAGGACGTCCTTGGTGACTCCTGCAGGAACTACACTTATTTTATCTTCCATTTAGAGCACTATAGATTTTTGCCTCAGCCTCCCAAACTTGAGAGATGCTTGCCCCCAAGTTACTCAGAGCATCGACCACCTTAGTTTCACCAATTTGTATTGGGAGGTTGAATCTCCCTATGTCCTTAAGCTTTTTCTGCATCTTGCACAATATAACTGAGTTGCACTCCTTAGTACATACTACTATCTTAATGTCTCTTAGATTTGTTTTATTGGACACCATGTCCTCTAAGTACTTAGCATATGTAGGCATATCTTGTAAAAATTGTAACAAAGAAAGGTTAATATAAAGTTCTCTAAACATTTCAGTGAGATTCTTAAAGTATGCATCTTCTTTAGCCTTTTTGAACCTTTGAGGGAATGGTGGTGGTGGTATCTTTTATGTACAGCCAACTGCTTTTATTTTTAGATACTCATACTTCCCCAAAATTTCAACTTCTTTGGCTGTCGCTTGCTTCTCATCTTCCTGTTATGGAACTAACTCTGTCTATACCTTGTAATTTTTGTTTTGAGGTCTGTCAATCCAGACCCAACCACTTCTCAAGTTGATTTCCATTACTAGCTTTGGATTCTCTACATCCCTAGGTAATCCCCATTGGAGTCTAGTACTTTTTGCCTGAGCTAACTACCCTAACTGTGTCTCTATATTCTTTTGAGAAAGTTGCTGATTTTTATCTCCACGGCAATTTGTTCTTGATGGGCTAGGATCTTTTTCAACATTTCTTCTATATTACTAGCCTAACTGTTTTTTTGCTGCTAAAATTACATATTTTAGCCTGATTGTTACCTCATGAGTAAGTTGTCTGACCCTACCAATCACGGTTATAGGAATTCCCATAATTTTTATTACCCTTTTGTGCATTGCCTATAAAGTTAACCCGACTATAAATTTTCTCCACAAGAGTTTGTAGAGTGACTACTAATGTCATAAATACACCATGACTCAGCCTGTTGGATTGCATTTACTTGGGACTAAGGCTAGTTAAAACTCAACTTGCTAAAATGTGTCATTATTTGATTTTGAGAAGAGGCCAACTGAGCATCCAAAGATATGACACTATCCACTTCAATCATCTTGGAAGGCTTCTTCATTACACTTTTTGGCATATGACCCTATGATTTCAGATTACCTTGTGCAATTGGTTCAACAAAGTGTATGGCTCATCATAAGTTTTCTCCAAATCCTAACCACCTGTAGTTGAATCTAAAAACTTTTTTGTGGTATGGTCAAGAGCTTCAACAAAAGTATGAGCGAATACCTCATTCGTACATTGATGGTATGAACTATTTTGGAGAAGATATTTGAATCTCTCCCATGAATGATAGATATTATCGTCTAGATTTTGCTTAAAACTCAAAATCTCACTCTGTAACCTTATAATTATGCCAAATAGGAAATGAGGAACTTCTTCAATAGGTTATCCCATATAGTCATGAAGTCTAAAGATTCTACCTTTAACTGTTTCTTTGCTTCCCTAAGAGTATGAAGGGGAAGAGAGTGAACCTCACAGAGCCTAAGGTTTAAAATGTATTAGGGTGACTGTAAAGGCGCGTCACGTATGGTTTAGTTCATGGGTATGAAGTGTGCCACACTTATGAGGAAGAGACTAGAGATGTTATTAGTAACTATCCCTTTTCTCATAATCTTTGTTGTGCAATATATTTGTCTCCAAGAAAATTATGTAGATTCATGAGCTGCTCTAAATTACTCTATATATGCCTAATATTTGAGGTGACAAAAGAAGTAAATATCAGTTCATATCTATACAGTGCTCTCAAATACATCAAGAAGAAAATTCAAAAAATACAAAAAGGCATTAGAGGATCCCACTATAGCATTTTAGTCGAGCGATATAAAAGTTTACATCCTTATTTATGTGAATCATATTATTGGGTTAGGATACATTTAGATTATTCTCAAACCTATTTTTATAAATGTTACTCAAGAAAGGAGAAACATATGTAATGATCCTCCTGGTCATCGCCTCGATTATTGTATATTTTTGGTATTTTGAGCCTTCTCATAGCAGCGACATGTTATTTATGACTTGTTGGAACTGTCAATCTGGTTATTAGACCATTCTTTGGGTTTTAGGCTCATTTTCCCATTTTTGATCTATCCCTATTAAGGAATTAGTCTTAGACCAAAATTCCTAAAGAACAACTCAAATAAGAATTTTGACAGCTCCAAAACATTGATTTAAGATGTCACGGCCCGAACAAGGCCTGGTCATGACGGGCATCTCAAGTCCCACAGGGACCGGAGATCACCCCCAGTACCTAACCAAACAAAACACACCACATCCCAAGTAGGCTGAATTTCAAATACATAACAAAATAAGAAAATATTAATTGAAGACTTTAAAGTAAGTCCATAACCAAAACTGACTGGTACCAGCATTAATGCCAACACCAATACCTCTACCAAAACCAATACCGACACCGCCCATACCAACAATAGTCTAACAAAGGCTCTATTAAAAAACAAAGAGTATTCAGTCAAGTCATGCCCCCGACCAAAGCCAAAAACTAAATCCAATGGAATAGTCAAAATGTAAACGAAACTATAAAAATGAAATGGGGTCTTTTGAAGTGTGGAAGCTCACCACTTCAATCTGACTCGCCAGCTGATCCCGAATACAAGTTATTGAGCATGAGGAGTAGAAGACAACTAGTAGGCTAAAAGCTAGCGTGAATCATGGGGATAATGATAAGATCATGTTATGATCAACAGTTAAAATCATTCGAACTAGTACATATAATCAAATGCATATATATATAAATATATATATATATATATATATATCACATGTTGTGATAGGGGACAAGGCTTAACATGAATTTAAAACTTTAGCCTTGATTGTGTTTCTTAAACATCATATAATAGTACCCACGGTCTATATGGGACCCAGCTCTCACCCCTTTGTCGGGCCTCAATGCGTGTAGCCACACGAATCGGAGAACAATCTCATATATATGAACATGGGGGACTCGAACTGTCGAACATATACCAAGGTGAGTTAAGAACTCGATCAAAATGATGATTTACAGGGGACTCAAACATTCCTAACCATGAAATAATAATAAGGGGGACTCGAACCTCCTTGGTCACTTTAACCCCCGCATTGGCAAATGTAGTTTTAGTATTTGTCACTTAAACCTTCACTTACATGACTCAGCTACACAACTCTTATTAAAACTCAATTAAAACAAGTTTCACACATTCCCATCAATTACCAACATTCCACATTAAGTCATACATTGTTGGTATCATCACACCAACTACACTTGCAAGGTAACACATCATGTCAAAATGATTCCCATTAACATTGGGGAGAAAAACTCCCTTTGTTCATTAAATCACACCATCGTATTCCAAATACCTTTTTATATCACGAAACAATTAAAGTTTATAAATTCCCAAAGTTCTCATAGCTAAAACCAATTTCACAATGATGTGGTTAGGGTCTAACCACTTTAAAATTCTCAAGTTTCGGAAAATCGCAATTACCTAGTACATTCATAACACACATGCAACCACAAGTTCAAAACCGTATTAAAAGCATGAAAATCATATATATAAACATTCAAAAACATTGTTCAATTCATAACATTCAGAACCCCTAACCTTAATTTTCAAAACAAAATAATAACCTTATGACCAATACTTTAAATCACATACCTTTGCAAAATTAACAATGAGAGATGAGTAACATGTCTAAAATAGTAAGATGTACAGAGTGAAACAGACATGACCTGAACTTCGGACCATGTCGCATGAGCACCTCAAGCTCACATAAACCGGTGGCCTTGATAACCCAAACTAAACTTCTCATCATACCATAGGATTCGAAGGAACTCCAACTCATACATCAGAATAGCATAGGTAATACTATAAGTCAATATTCAATTAATTTTAATAAACTACACCCAAGTTCACAGTTGTTCACAATACCTCTATACAATATCAAAGTCAATAACTATATATGTCGGGACAACCCCCGATTATAGCCAAACCAAGTCTTAAAGAGACTAATTCTAATGAAAGAGACCAAGAGATGACGCCTTCCAAAGTAAGGAATCTCACCATGTCCAATCAAGCATGAACTGCCTCGATCTACTAATCACTTCACAGGTAAAGAAGAATATGTTTTGGGCCCTACATCGCATGGGGACGTAGCGTTCGGATACGGTTAACGGTTTAAAGGCTAGAACATAACTGAAGGATAAGTATCAAAATAACATCATCATTCAATAACAAGACAATATATCATATTCTATCTCATTCACACAATTACCCAAATATATAGATATATCACATGCTGATCAAGATATCATATAAAGGCTCGTAATCATTCTCAAGCTCCATTCAATAGATATGAAGTAGAGAAATACCACCTCCCACACTAATAGACTCATCATTCTTAATATGCTAGTGACTTCAACCACAATAACATTATCATTAGATTAGGGACTTCATCCGTGCACACAAATTCATTAGTGAAGCACTTTAACCATATTTACAATTATTAAAACAAGGGACTTTACCCACACAGATTAATTTAGGCAAGGGACTCTAACGTTATCCATGTTTGTTAGAAAAGGGACTCTAACCCTTTGTCACACATGGACTCTAACCATAAGCCTTTTCATAAGGCGAGGTACCTTGACCTCATGAGATCTCATTAGGCATGGGATTCTAACCACATGCAATTCCATTAAGCAAGGGACTTTAAACCCAATCCATATCATAAGGCAAGGGACTCTAATAACAATCCATCACAACCATTATAATCGACATTGGTAGTCTAACCCTTTACACATGCATCATTTTCCATTCAATGGACTTTAACCAATTCAACACTATCCATGACCACAAGGTCCTTATGGGAACCTTCATTGCATAACCATCTCATTAGGCTGGTGCCTTCATTAAATTCATCACAAAATTTTCTTTATGGTTCTCAAGACCCTCACAAGACATTCAAATTTCAATAGAATTCTTATACCATACTCTAGTTCAATACACTATTCAAGTTTACTTCACATTGAGGGACTTCAACCCCTTGGAGGTCATTAGCAAAACAAGTTTATTATCACACCTTGCATGGCTAATTATACCTCCACAATATCATTCAACAATTATTCAGACTCATTTGGGCCCTTGCCCAAGCTCAACACATTGTCAACATACAACTAGTTATTTTATTTAGACATTTTCACAAACACCTTTTATGCATACCTTTAACAAGGTCATTTTATGGTAGATATCATCAAGGTTAGGGTTACTCAAGACCCTCATGTTCAACAACACCCAACAACCATCTACTTATGCCATCTACCATCAATAACATGTATCAACACAAGTACAATCAACAATCATCATTATTCATTGTTAAGTATCAAAACCTTTTCATTTGATTAAAAACCACCAAATACACTTACTAATCCAAGTGTGAAATATATGGGTTTAGAGTTATTTAAAGTGGGAAAGAGATACATGCCTTAAACGAGAAGACACAGCAATAATCTTGACTCTTTCTCCTGTCACAAATGAACACCTCCAAACCCTAGCCTCCAATCTTGTTCCTAGAGACTTTTTGAGTGTTTGGAATATTTAAGTCTTGCAAATGAAGACTTGCGAGGCTACCATAACTTATATAGGTCAAGGAATTAGGGATTTAGACAAGGGAAATGACCAAAATATCTTTGGTTAAAAGGTGGAAAATACACACGTGTAGGGGTATGACTCCCCTTCACGGTTCACTTGGCAACCGTAACCTAGGATATGAGTGGTACCCTAAATCGTACCCAAGGATTCCCATAGGTAACCCACATTATTGTGGGTACTAAAAGGGAAATTTTAGAAATAACCAAGGGGTATGACTTATTCCCTAAGTCATAGCTCTATCCGTGACAAAAACAGTCGACTCTAGGTAATGTTTCCCTCTACACAGTTGAGTAGTTTACAACTCATAAGAATGGTTACGACTAAGGAATGTCCTTGTCGTATGGAGGAAAGTATAATAACCTAACATACTATCTATGATACGAAAGGATAGGTCATGGTGGGTACGATTCGCTACCTAGGGTATGACTCAAGTACCCCCAACCGTATCCACTCCAAAGACATTAAAGAGGTTGTTGTCTTCTTCAAGGGTTCAAGTCTATGTGTTTCAATTCTTTCCCAGATGGATAGGTAAGTATAGGTAGTTTAAAACCTTATTATGCACCAAAGAAGTATTTACACAAGTTAGAAATAACATACTAGAAGGATACATTACAACGCACATATATGATCACTACCAATCAACATAAAATTTTGCGAGGCTACATTCTTGGGTATTTTATTCTACCCCACTTAGGATCATTCATCCGCGAATGAAGAGTAAAGTAAGCATAAACACAAGTTAACACACCAACATTCCTCAAGCCAAACCTTACACAAGTTAGAAATAAGCGCACAACAAGGGTACAATACGACATATATCATGATCATCTTTAATCAACTATTTTACTTCATTAGTCTTGAGACTTCAATGCATTATTTATCAAACACTTGCTCATTTCATAGCTTATGGACTCCAACCCATCAACTCATCAAGGATATCGAGAAACTCAAGGAATTTTGAGACTTTACTCCACCATTTATCAAGAATATGAATCAATTCAAAGTATTAGAGACTTGAACCCATTACAACAAGTCACACATCATTTCATAGTATTAGGAACTTTGATCCATGGTCTAAAAGACACCAATCATTCCACATATTTGCAACTTTAATCCTTTGTTTAAAAGTGACATAAATTGATCTCAATCATTGGAGACTTTACTCCATTATCTATCAAAGACATACATCAAAGTAAGGAGATCAACACATACCTCCATCACAAGCTTTCGGAATCGATAATAAATGTGGATACTTGGACTTTAGGTCTTTTTCTTCCTCCCAATTAGCATCTTTGGACTTATGGTTCCTCCATAGAACCTTTACCAAAGCCACCTCTTTCATTCAAAATTGGTGAAATTGTCGATCCAGGATCCTCACCAGGACCTCCTCATAAGACAAGGAGTCCGAGATACCAATATCTTTTGAGGGAACAACCAAGGAAGGAACACCCACACATTTTTGCAAATAGACACATGGAAAATTGGGTGAATAGAGTTCATACTAAGAGCCAACTATAACGCATAGGTGACATTGCCAACTCTCTTTACAATTAAGTAAGGGCCAACTTAGTAGAGACTAAGCTTCCTCTTTTTGTCAAACCGCATTACTCCCTTCATAGGAGACACTTTCAAGAATATCCTATCGCCCACATTAAACTCTAAGTCCCTACGCCGCACATCCCTATAGGACTTTTGGCGACTTCAAGCGGTTTTCAATCTATTATGAATCACCTTTACCTTCTCTAAGGCTTGGTGTACTAAATCGGACCCAAGAAACCTACCCTCGCCAACTTTGTACCACCCAATAGGAGATCGGCATCTCTTACCATAAAATGCTTTGAAAGGCGTTATGCCAATATTAGAGTGGTAACTATTATTATAGGAAAATTGAATTAAAGGAAAGTGATCATACCAATTACCACCATAATCAATTATGGAAGCCCATAATATATCCTTCAATGTTTGGATAATTCTCTCTACTTGACAATTTGTTTGCGGGTGGAATATGGTACTAAGGCACACCTTAGTTCCCAACCTTCTTTGGAACAACTTCCAAAAGTAGAATGAAAATGGAGGACCACAATCCAAGATAATAGACACTGGATGACCGTTCAACTTCACGATCTCTGTAAGATATAACTTAGCATAATCTTATACCTAGAAGATAGTTCTCACTGGTAAGAAATGGGTGGACTTGGTCATTCTATCAATGATGACCCAAATAGAATCATATTAATTTTGAGATCTTGGAAAACCGATAACAAAATCTATATCAATAGACTCTCACTTCTAATCGGGCAACACAATCCCTTGGTATAGGCCATCGGGCCTCATGTGTTCAACCTTCACTTGTTGACACGCCATAAATTTAGTCACATGGCTAGCAACATAATGCTTCATATTATTCCACCAATAAAACTCTCTAAGGTCATGATACATCATGGTGGAACTGGGATGAATATCATAACGGGATCCATGAGCGTCGGCCATGATCCTTTCCCTCTATCCATCGACGTTGGGAATGCATAGCCTACCTTGGTACCTCAAGATATCTTCACCACCAATCACAAAGTACACGGCTTTGTGTTAACCCACATCAGTTTTGATCTTCAATAATTCAGGTTCCATAACTTGTTTTTCCTTGATCTCAACAACAAGAGACGATTGAGATACCGGATGCACAAATACACCACCATCACTAGAGTCCTCTAGTTGAACTCCAATATTTGCCAAATGGTGAATATCATTCACCAATTCCCGCTAATCCTCATGAACATAGGCCAAACTCCCCATAGACAACCTACTTAGAGTATCGACAACTATATTCACCTTATCAGGATGGTAATGAAGACTCATATCATAGTCTTTCAAAGCTAGACCCGCCTTTCTTGCCGGAGATTAAACTTATTTTGAGTAAACACATATTGGAGGCTTTTATAATCGGAAAATATATCAACAGGAACACCATAGAGATAAAGCCACCAAAATTTCAAACCAAAGACCACGGTTAACAATTCTAGATCAAGGGTGGGGTAGTTCTTTTCATGAACATTCAATTGCCTAAAAGCATGGGACACCACCCTACCATATTGCATCAACACACAACCAAGACTGACACAAGAAGCATCACAATAGACCACAAAACCATCACTACCCTCGGGCCAGGTCAAAACCTGAGGCGAGGTCAATTTATCTTTAAACTTTTCAAAACTACCCCACACGCATCGGACCACAAGAACTTGACCTTCTTTTGGGTCAATTTTATCAACGGGGCAGCTAGAGTGCAAAAATTCTTCACGAACCTTCTATAATAACCGGCTAGACCCAAGAAGCTACGAATATTTGTTGGGGTCATGGGTCTAGGCCACCTTTTAACCTTCGCAATCTTTTGGGGATCTACCATGTTCCCTTTACTAGAGATGACTTCACCAAGAAAGGCTACAGCTTTTAACCAAAACTCTCACTTGGAGAACATGGTATACAAACAATGATCCCTCAAAATTTATAATAAGGCACGAAAGTGATCTAGGTGATTTACCTCACTCTTAGAATAGATCAAGATATCATCAATGAAGACTATGACAAATATGTCCAAGAATAGACGAAAGGCCCTATTCATCAAATTCATGAATGCCATGGAGGCATTATTCAACCTAATGAACATGACAAGAAACTCATACTGACCATACCAGGCCCTAAAGGTAGTCTTATGGATATCTGCATCCCTAATTTTAATTTGATGATAAACCAATCTAAGATCATTATTAGAGAAACACTTCCCACCCTGAAGTTGATCGAACAAATCATCAATCCTAGAGAGAGGATACTTATTATTTATGGTTACTTTGTTCAACTGATGATAACAAATGCACATAAGAAGGGAACTATTCTTCTTGCGCATGAATAACATGAGAGCAACCCAAGGAGACACACTAGGCCAGATAAAACCTTAATGTAAGAGGTTCTTAAATCGCTTCTTAAGTTCTTTCAACTCCTACGGAGCCATTCTATAAGGAGAAATAGAGATCGGACAAGTGTCCAAAACAAGGTCAATCCTAAAATCAATCTCCCTATCGGGAGGAACACCGGGAAGATCATCGGAAAACTCATTTACCAGGGGAACAGAGCCTAAAGAAGGGTCTTTCAAGTTAGAATCTTTAACTTTGACCAAATGATATAAATACCCCTTAGAAATCAACCATCTGGCTTTAAGATAAGAAATAAACCTTCCATTAGGTTCAAAGGGACTACCTTCCCATAAAATGACCAGCTCATTAGGGAATTTAAACATGAACCTACAGTCCCGATAATCTAATGAGGCATGGCAAGAGTGCAACCAATCTATTCCCAAAATAACATAAAACTCGACTATGTCAAACTCTATCAAATCAACAAAAGTATCCCTACCACAAACAGACATCACAAAATGCCAATAGACTCATTTAAAAACCACATTCTTCAATCAGTGTAGAAATAGAAAAAGAAACTGAAAGACTCTCAGGACAACAATCAAGATGCACAGCCACATATGGGGTCATATAAGAAAGAATAGACCTTGGGTTAAGAAAGAAATACACATCCTAAGAGAAAAGTCTTAACATACACATAACAACATCGAGAGACGTCTTAGACTCCTGGTGAATAGCAAGTGTATTAAAGAAGTTTCATCCATTGCTGGTGCCAAAAATAAAAGCAGTAGCAGACATAACACCCTTTGGTACAGCAAAAAAAAAAAAGCAATAGGGGCCATGTCGGCCAAAGAAGCTGCTAGAGGGGGGCACTCATGCTGAATGTACCCAACCTGATCATAATGAAAACATATGTTCCTCTCTTGCTCACATTGACCACGGTGACTCTGACTAGAAAATCTGCAAAGAGGGAGGGGTGAAGCCAACAAAGCACCACTAGTTTGAAATTTGGCACCTTGTGCCCAAGACCCGCCACTAAACTAAGAGAGACGACTACCCAAGAACTTTAGGTAAGGAGAGAGAAAACTAGCCAAGGAGAACGAACCTCAATCCTCCCTATTTCTTTTATGGCCACTTGCCTCTACTTTCACCACTACTCTCAAAAGACTTAAACTTCCTTTCTTGCTTCTCACTAAGATCAACTTTCTTCTTCTTATCATCCTCTATATGTTTTATATACACAACAAATATAAAGATATCCTTGTAATCAATCAACAAGGCCGCTTTTCTCTCAAGGACTAACTCACAGGACAATCCTGAGACAAACTTATGCATTCTATCCCTCATGGTAAAAAGCATCTCGGGAGCATACCATGACAATTTATGGAACTTCCAGGCATACTGTTGAATGGACATTTTCCCTTTCTTTAAGTTCATGAACTCTTTCCCCATTTTCTCTCTCCAATCTTGAGAAAAGAAGTGGTCGAGGAAAGCCTTAGAAAAATCCTCCCATATAGCGGCGCTAGACAACTCCCAACCCTCATACCATTAGTACGCAACATTCTTCAATTGGTAGGATGCAAACTCGATAGCCTTAATTTTAAAATCATGCATAATGTGGAAGATTTTCTATCTTTCCTCAATGAAGCCTTGAGTATCTTTCTCACCTTTACACCAGAGAGCATAGAAGGTCTCAACCTCATGAATTGGCTAATTCATGTGGCCTCAGAAGCAACGATAGCTGGAGCACTATGCTCCGCATGAGAAGCTACCAATTGGGTTAAGAGGTTGATGGAGTGAAGAAAATCCACATTAGTAGCATTCTTTTGAGGGGATGAGTTAAAGTTGGTAGGGACAGAAGGGACTTCACAAAGATACTCATATGCTGCTGCTCTAGCACAAGGAACTCCAACTCATACATGAAAATAGTGGAGCTAATACCATATGTAAATATTAGATTCACGATAATAAACTATACCCAAGATCACATTTTTTCACAACACCTCTATACATTACCGAAGTCAATAAGTGTATATGTCAGGACAAGCCCCCGACTATAGCAAAACCAAGTCTTAAAGAGACTAAGTCTAATGAAAGAGACTAAGAGATGGCTCCTTCCAAAGTAAGGGATCTCACTATTTCAAGTCAAGCATGAACCACCTCGATCTACTAATCACTATGTAGGTAAAGAAGAAGATGCTCAGGGCCCTACGTCGCGTGGAGACGTAGCGTTCGGAGATGGTTAGAAGCTGGAATAGTCGCATATAACTCAAGGATAATAGATAAAATAACATCATTTTCAAAAAACAAGGCAATATATCATATTCCATCTCATTTACATACGTACCCATACATATAGATTATCACATATTGATCAAGATATCATATCAAGGCTCATCATCATTCTTAAGAATTCATTCATTAGACATGAAGTGGGGGACTACCATATCCCATACTCATAGACTCATTATTCTCAACCTGTTAGGGACTTCAACCACAATCACATTATAAATAGAATAGGGACTTCACCTATGCATACACATTCATTAGCCACGGACTTTACCACATTAGCAATTATTTAAACAAGGGACTTCACCAACATACATTCATATAGGCAAGGGACTCTAACCTAATGCCCATTTATTAGATAAGGGAGTCTAAGCCTGTGTCACACATAGACTCTAACCACAAGCCTTTTCATAAAGTGAGGTACCTTCACCTTATGAGATAACATTAGGCATGGACTCTAACCACATTCAATTTCATTGGTTGGGGAATTTAAACCCAATCCATATCATAAGAAAAAAGACTCCAACCACAATCCATCACAACCATCATAATTGACATTGGTACTCTAACCTTTTACTCATGCATCAATTTATATTCAATTGACTTTAACCAATTCAAAACTATTCATAACCACAAAGTCTATGTAGAAGATGTCACTGCTCAACCATCTAATTAGGAATATGTCTTCATTCAATTCATTACATAATTCATTATATGGTCCTCAAGACCCTCACCATACATTCACATTTCAATAGCATTCTTATACCACTCTCTAAGTCTATACACTATACGAGTTTATTTCACATTTAGGGACTTTAACACCTTATTAGTCATTAGCACAACAAGGTTATCATCACATCTTGCATTGCTCATAATACCTCCATAATATAATTTAACAATTATTCAGACTCATTCAGTCCCTTGCCCTAGCTTAACATTTTATCAACATACAACTAGTTATTTGATTTAGACATTTTCACAAACACCTTTTGTGCATAACTTTAACATAGTCATTTTAATGGTAGATATTATCAAGGTTAGCGTTACTCTAGACTCTCATGTTCAACAACACATAAAAATCATCTACTTATGCAATCTACTATCAATAACATGTATCAACATAACTATAAGTAAGAATCATCTTTATTTATTGTTAAGTATCAAAACCCTTTATATTTTATTCAAAACCACCATGTACACATACTAATCCAAGTGTGAAATACATGGTTTTAGATTTATTTAAAGAAGAAAGGAGATACATTCCTTAAACGAGAAGACACACCAATAATCTTGACTCTTTATCTTGCCACAAGATGAACACCTCCAAGCCCTAGACTCTAATATTTTTTCAAAAGCCTTTTTGAATGTTTGAAATGTTTAAGTCTAGCAAATAAAGACACGTTAGGATAACATAACCTATATGGATCAAGGAATTAGTGTTTTAGTCAAGGGAAATGACTAAAAGGTCCTTGGTTAAATGTTGGAAAGCCCACACGTGTAGAGGTAGGACTTCCCTTCATAGTTCACTTGGCAATCATAACCTAGGTTATGAGTGGTACCCTAACTCGTACCCAAGGATTCTCCTCGGTCAACCGCACTATTTTGGATACGAAAAAGGACATTTGAGTTGTAACCAAGGGGAATGACTTATCCCCAAAGTCGTAATCTTCATCCGTGACCAAAACAGTTCACTCTAGGTTAGGTTTCCCTCTATACGGTTGAGTAGTTTATGACTCATAAGCATGGTTAGGACCAAGGGATGACCTATTTTTGTAGAGGAAAGTATAATAATCTAACATGCTATCGAGGATATAAAAGAGGAAGTCATTGTAGGTATGAGTCGTGACCTAGTGTACGACTCAAGCACCCCCAATCATGTCTACTCTAGAGACATCAAAGAGGTTGTTGTCTTCATCAAGGGTTCAAGTCTAAGTGTTTCAATCCTTTCCCACATGGATTGGTGAGTATAGATAAAAGTTTAACAACTTAATATGCACCAAAAAAGTCTTTACACAAGTTAGAAACAACACACTACAAGGATATAACATAATAAACATATCATGATCACTACCAATCAACCAAAACTTTTATGAAGCCATATTCTTAGGTGTTTCGGAAACCACCCTTGAGAGACCTAATTGATCAGCCTTTTAAAACCCAGTTTTTTCTTGAACAGAGTGTTTGAGACAGAAATTGTAGGGTTTTTAATTCATTAAAGTATTGAATGAGTGCCCTAAAAGTATTTTATAGACATGGGGTCTAAAGTGTTTTAAGTGGGAAATGTCTAAAGAGCCCCCAACTTAAAAGCTAGAAAAACATTAGCTTTGGTTATGAGCCACCTCCTGGACTCGTACCCACAACTTAAGACTCATGACCATGATAGTGACTAGGACCCCCACACTGCCCTACTTATGATTCCACCCACCAACTTATAACATAACCCTATGACTCATAGGGTCCTACTCATATGAAACACAAAACCCAAATGAACCAAATACTGGACATCATAAAATTTGAACCTATGACTGGTAACATATCTTGACTGCTCACAATGAGCCACTCGTACTTAGAGAAGAACCTGGCCACTAAGTTTTTGAGTTAGTTATAACCAGGGTCCTATGACCTATAACCATATCTCACGACTCATTACCATGAGTCATGACCAAGCCAGTGAGCCTAAATCTCAAGAATTTTCAATGGCCAAAAATTGGAGGTGTTTCAATTCTCCCCCACTTGGATCATTCATCCTCGAGTGATAGGACAAGGTAATTTCTAGCACGATTAGATTCTATATATCTCTACTCTAACCATTAAGATAGAAAACAACCAAGGAATTTACAATCTTTTTTGTAGCAAAGACAGAAAACAAAGATACAGAGAAATACACGTACCTTAAGTACGATTATCCAAATCGAAAGACAAGAATGAATTCTTAGACTTCATGTACTCTTTGACTTCCTAATAGACTATTCAACCTTGTTGTTACTCCATTGAACCTTTACTAAGCTACGTCCTTCATCCATAACCAATGAACTTACCAATCCAAGATCTCAATTGGGACCTCCGCATACAATAAGGAATCTGAAATATCAATATGCTTGATAGTTATAATTTTTGGTTGATCACCTACACACTTCTTAAACATCGACATGTGGAAAACTAGATAAATAGAGCTCTAACTAGGGAGAAACTCTAACCCATACTCAGCCTTACCAACCCTCTTCAAAACCATGTACGAGCCCATATACCTTGGATTGAGCTTTCCCTATTTTAAAAACCACATTACTCCCTTCATGGGAGGTACCTTCAAGAATACCCAATCGTCAACCTCAAACTCTAACTTTCTACATCTCATATCTGCATAGGACTTTTTCAAACTTTAGGATGCTTTAAGTCTATCCTAATTTACCTTAACTATCTCCATCGCTTGGTGAACAAAATCTGGGACAAACATCTCCGCCTCACCAACCTCAAACGACCAAATAGGATACCAACACCTCCTATCAAACAATGCCTCAAAATGGAGCTATTCCAATACTAGAGTGGTAATTGTTATTATACACAAACTCTACAAGAGAAAAATGATTAACCCAACAACCACCATAGTAAATCCCACAAGCCCAAAGTATATCTTTCCATGTCTAAATAGTCCTTTGCACCTGGCCATTCGACTCCAGATGGAAAACAGTTCTACGGCTCACCTTCGTTCCTAAACCTCTCTGAAATGAATGCCAAAAATATGATGAGAACTAAGTACTATGATCTGACATGATAGAAATAGGTACCCCAGGCAACTTCACAATTTCATGGAGGAACAACCTTGCATAATCTTCTGCTAAATAATTACTCCTCACTGGCAAGAAGTGCGCAGACTTAGACATCTTATCCACAAGGACCCAAATCAAGTCAAAATTATTCCAAGACTGAGGAAGATGGGTAATTATGAATGGTGAATATACCATTTATTTACACTCAATATCAGTACATACTACTATGATTTGAATGTATAAGTAAGACATATTTGTGGTTAATTCACCAATTCCAATATTTTATAGGGATACAAGTGCTGAGAAGAAAAAAAGCAACTATAAGCTAAAGAGGGACCAAAAAATGAATAGAAGTGTAAGAGCGGGTGAAGTTAAAGTAGGAACAAGATCTTTCCCTCAGTTACTGTCATCATAAATTGAGGGCCACGATTGCGATCAGTCAAGCTAGTCAACCAATGGTGATCGCGATTACTCCTCCATGATCTCAAGATTTATGATCGCGATCAATCCTCCACGATTGCGTGAGAGCAAAAAATAGTACTTATAAAAAATCCTCATTTCTCACTGAAAACTCAAATCACATTTAATGCTCAAAACCCATTCATTCTAGGGTATCTTATCCTCATTATTCCACAAGTCTACCACCCATCTTTAGTTTATGGTTTTTTTAATTTTCTTAGAGCTTGGAGCAAAATTTGTACTAATCTTGAGCTAAGAAGACATTAGAGTGACTTCTAAGTGGGGAATTTGCCAATCCCATTGAGGATTTGTTGAATCTTAAAGTATGGTTTGCATTCTGTTTATTTTTTATGAATCTATTTGATGGAAATTTTGGTCTATTTTGGTTTATTATCTTTATGAGTTGCTGGTCCTTTCTCTTGGAATTATGTTAAAATAGGGTGCAATTGTGTTGGTTGTGATATATTTTCTTAGATTCTAGTGTGTTGGTGATGGGTTCTATTGTTGATTGATTAAATTGGTTGGGATTTATAGGTGAAAGCCCCAAATACCCTCAACTGGGTTTGTGGGTGAAAATCCCAAGATCTTGAAAGCTCAAATCCTCCTTGAAAGAGGGGTTTGGGTGAACTTTAGGAACCCTCAGCATCCTTGAAAGAGGGATGTAGGAACAAAGCCAATAGTGGACAATTATGGGAATAGTTTGCTAAATTTCACTATCTTAGACGTAAAGGTGATTATGAGGTTGACTATACCTTAGGTACCACCCTAGAAATAAGGATACTCAATTAAGGTGTTAGGTGGCTTTAATTGACACACTCGTTAGGTACTCAAGAGGGTCAATGAGTGACATCTTTCAGGTTTTGTTGAAGAACTAGCCTCAAGGACATTAAACCTAGCCTACCATATTATCAACGATTAGAATTTGCATCGAATCATTATGTTGCCATGCATAATTTGCCTCTAGAAAAGCATAGTCGAAAGATCTGTTCCTAATTTTTACACTTTAATCATTCTTATCCTTAAGCTAGTCCTTTAGAAACCCAAGGATAGTTATATCTTTGAAAACCCCCAAACTATTCTGTATCATAGGTTTGAACTTAGCAAGTAATTATTATTTCAGACTTACTCAATCACCACTCACACTATTCCTCGTGCATTCGACCTTGACTCCTTGTTGGGTAAATATATTGACAATGACCGCATTGCACTCAAAGTGATGTGTAAATTGAGCATTATCAGTAATGAAATCCATATTAATCATATCCCATTGCCACACCAACAGTTTAATCTCTTGAGTCAACCTATCGAGCCTCAAGAGCCCAATCTTCACTTGTTAAAAAACCATGTATTTAGCCACAAAACTAGCTACGTCTTTCTTCATATTGTTCCACCAATAGATCTTTTTAAGATCTTGATACATTTTCATCAATTTTGGATGAATGATATAACGCTACTCATCGGCCTCAGCCAAGATCCTATTTCTGAACCTATTTTAATCAAGACACATAATCTACCATGGTACCTCAAGATACCATCACCATCTATCTCAAAAGCTACAACCTTTTGTTGACATACATCTCCCTTAATTTTCATGAAGATAGGATCCAATACCTGCTTTTCTGTTATCTCAGCAACAAGGGATGACTTTGCCACCTCTTGCACAAACACGCCACGAACCTCAAAGTCTAAAAGATGAACTCCAAGGTTAGACAAGTGGTGAATATCTTTCTCCAACTCCCGCTTATCTTCATCCACATGAGCTAAACTACCCATGGATAACCTGTTTAGACCATCCAAAACCACGCTAGCTTTACCTGGGTGGTCGTGGAGACTCATGTCGTAGTCCTTCAGCAATTCAAGCCACTTACTTTACCTGAGATTCAACTCTTTCCATGTGAACAAATATTGCAGACTCTTATGATAAGAAAATATATCTACATGGACGCCATATAAATAGTGATGGCAAATCTTCAATGCGAACACCAGAACCAATAACTCCAAGACATTAGTCGGGTAATTCTTTTTATGAACTTTTAAATGCGTAGAAGCATAAGCAACTACCCTTCCATGCTGCATCAATACACAACCAAGTCCCACATAGGCCATAGCAAAATAGACAACAAAACCACCATAGCCTTCAGGTGGAGTCAAAACAGGAGCTAAATTCAACTTATCTTTCAACTTCTTAAAACTACCCATACAAGCATCTGACCACAAGAACTTTACCTTCTTCTAGGTCAACTTAGTCAACGGGGAAGCTATAGTCAATAAACTCTCCACAAATATCCTATAGTAATTGGCCAAACCAAAGAAACTTCGAATATCGGTTAGAGTTGTGGGCTTAAGCCATTTTTTCCCTACTGCAACTTTCTGCAGATCCACCAAGATCTCTATACTAGAAATGACATGACCCCAAAAAGTAATAGCCTTCAACTTGAATTTGTCATTTGAAAACATAGCATACAGTTATTGATCTTTCAATGTTTGCAACACAATAGAAAGATGATCGGCACGATCCGCCTCACTCTTGAAATACAAAAGAATATCATCTAAGAACATGATGATGAACTAATCCAGAAACTAACGAAAAACTTTTTTATCAAATCCATGAATTTCATCGGGGCATTAGTCAAATCAAAGGACATGAATAAAAATTCATAGTGACCATACCGGGTTTAAAAGGCAGTCTTAGGGATATCCACTTCCCTAATCTTTGGTTGATAATATGTAAATCGAAGATCGATCTTTGAGAAACACCTAGCAACCTAAAGTTGGTTAAAAAAATCATCCATCCAAGGAAGAGGATACTTATTCTTCACTGTAACATTATTCAACTGATGGTAGTTGATGCACATTCAAAGAGAACCATCATTCTTAAGCATGAACAAAATAGGAGCACCAAGTGGAGACTCACTAGGATAGATAAAACCCTTGTTAATGAGGTCTTTCAACTGCTCCTTAAGCTCATTCAACTCAGTTATTGCCATTCTATATAGAGGAATAGTGATAGGACGAGTGTCCGGAACAAGGTCAATCCTAAAATCAATCTCCCTATTGGGAGAGACACCAGGAAGATCACAAAGAAAAACCTTAAGAAATTCATTATGCTTTAGAACAAATATCAATAAAGGACCCTCTAAGTTAGAATCTTTAATCCGAACCAAATAATAAAGACATCCCTTTGAAATCAACTTTAGAGCTCTAAGATATGATATGAACTCTCCCTTAGGCACTAATGAACCCCCTTCCAACTTAATGACCAACTCATTAGGAAAGTTAAACATGACCTTATAGGTCTGACAATCTAAGGAGGCATAGCACAAGTGCAACACAACCATCCCCAATATAACATCAAAATCAACCATGTCTAACTCTATCAAATCTACCAGAGTTTCTCTACCACCAATAGATACCACACAACCCCTATAGACCTTTTGAGAAATCACAGAATCACCTATTAGGTGGAAATAGAGAAGGGGCATGAAATATACTCGGGATCAAAACCAAAATACATATAAAAAAAGGGGTCACAAAGGAATGAGTAGACCCCAGATTAGGAAAGAAACACATATCACAAGAAAAAAGTCATAACATACTTGTAACAACATCGGGAGATGCCTCAGAGTCCTGGAGGGTAGCAAGAGCATATAAGCAATTTTGGCCAGTGTTAATACTAGGAACAGAAGCAACACCCTTTGGTGTTGAAGCTGATGTAGTGGCAATAGGAAACTTAACTACCCCCGAAGCAACCTTGGAAGTACAATCCCTCTGCAAGTGACTACTCTGAACATATTTAAAACACCTATTCCTCTCATCTTCATAAAAAATACGGTACTTTTTCCCACAAAATCTATAAGAAAGATATATTGTAGTGGACTGAGCCCCACCAGCCTGAGATTAGGAACCTTATGCCCTAAATCCACTATCATGCTGAGAACGATGATCACCCGACTTCTTCTGATAATAAGCACTAGCCATAGAGTAGGAACCACAACTTCTCCACTTCTTCTTAGACCATTTCCCACTATCTCTACCACTTTACTGCTGCCCCCTCCTTGATAAAAAAATCTAAACTTTTTATTTTACCTCTCTAATTTTAGCCTACTACTTCTTCTCTTTATTGACTTATTGCATATACACAACCAACCTTGACATGCCCATATTCTTGTTTAATAAGACAACCTTATTCTCCAAAATCAAATCATGGGATAGTCTAGAAGTGAACTTTCTCATTCTATCCCTCATGCTAGACACTAACTCAGGAGCATGCCAGGACAACTAATGGAATTGAAATGCATACTCTTTGACCGCCATCCTTCCGTGTTTTAGATTAACAAACTCTTCAACTTTTACCTTCCTAAACTTTTGAGGAAAGAAGAAGCAAGGAATGAATTAGAGAAATCATCCTATAGTGTGGATTCGGTATCATCTCCCATAGACTTTTCCCATACCTCATACCATTAGTATGCTACACCCTTCAGTTAATGAGTAGCAAATTCTACACCCTCTATATTAGAGAATGCATAACCCAAAAGATATTATCCATCTCAATAACAAAACCTTGAGGATCCACATCAACCTCAAACTCGGTGAACACATGATGGCTGAACCTCATAAACTGGACAACCCTTATGGACCCAAAATATGGAGTGACAAAACCTACATGCTCAAACCAAGAAGCCACAAACTGAGTCGACATATGAATAGACTAATGAAAGTTTGCATTTGAAATATCAGCCTAGGGAGCTCAAGAAGGACTAAAGAGAACTGGGGGAACTCCAGAAGGGCAATCAGAACTGGGCCCTTAGAACGGGTGTGTACCCTATAAGCAGGGCATATCCCATCGACATTGTTCATAAGTAGGATAGAGGAGTTTCTATGAGCTTCAGATTGCCGGGCAGGCATGATCTCAAAAGAGAACAAATAGGAATTAGAGAGAATCAAGACCTTAGACTATATTTCTTGAAATAGAACAACAAGAAAAGGAGACATTCTTAAATATCTCGTAAACTCTCCCTTATAAGTGTGGTAAGCTATACACCCATAAAAGAGACTCTACTTGGCATGACTTTGTCAGACCCCTAATGACACCAAACCTAGTCTCTCATACCACCATTGTCAAGACCTAAACCAAGTCCTATCCATGAAGGGAATCTCAAGTCCCATAGTGATTGAAGATTACCCCTTGTACCTACCCAAATAAAATAAACCATACTCCAAGTAGGCTGAATTTTGAGCATTTAACAAGATAAGAAAATATTAATTCAAGACATTAAAGTAAGTCCATAATGAAATATACCAGTATCAATGTCAATACCAATACTACTACTAACACTAATATCAACACCACCCAATCCAACAGTAGTGTGATGAAGCCTCTAATCAAAACCAAAGAGTATCCAGTTGGGACATGCCTCTAACCATAGATAAAAACTAAATATAAAGGAATAGTAAAAATGAAAAGAAAACCATTAACATGAAATGGAATCTTTTGAAGTATGGATGCTCACTACTTTAATCTAACTTGCTAGCTGATCCCGAATCCAAGTTACTAAGTAGGATGAGAAGAAGTATGACCAGTACCTACATCGCATGGGGATACAACTTCTTAAGATAGTTAGTTGGGTGAACGCTAGCACGAAACTCAGGGATAAAGATAACATAATGTTCTAATCAATAGTTAAAATCATTAAACTCGCACTACCCACCTTACGACTTCACCCACCATCCCATAACATGACCTTACAATATGTAGGGTCCTACTAGTAAGCAATACAAAACCTAAATGAATCAGACACTAGACATCATATGATTTGAACCTACAACTTATAACATATCCCTATGGCTCACAGTGAGCCACTCGTAATAAGAGCAAAACCTTGGCATTATGTTTCTAATTTGGTTACAACTAAGGTCCTACGACGCGTAACCACATCTCACAACTCATTACCATAAGTCGTGAACTATCCAATAAGCCCCATAATAAGTTAAAACAATCTTGGATAAAAGTTTTATTAGTTCTATTGAGTCTAGACTATCAAATTTTGTATGGTAGCATTTTTATTTGCATGTATGAGGTTCCAAAAAAATCTTAAGAACTCGGTCAGAGTCCATTTTAGACTTACAATATTTGATGCATCAAGTTTTTGCTGCAGGTGATTAAGTTGACAAATTACCACTTAAGTGACAAATAACCGCTTAAGTGTTAGTCGCTCTAGTGTCATTAGGTTGCTACAGTTGGCCTTAGCTGTTTGGCTGAGGACCATTTAAGAAATCCTTAAACGATTTAGTTGTAATGACCCTCAAGATCATTTTATTTATTTCTACGTTGTTTTGTCATTTTTAGTATTCCCGTAGATACACCAAGTCATTTATAACTTATTGGAACTAATAATTTGATTATCGAATAGTTCATTGGTTCTCAGAGCTAATTTTCTATTTTGATGTCTTTGAAGGTTAGAATTAGATAAAAAAACATAAACTTTAGTCATACGTACTCGAATGCCAATATGACAGTTCCAAAAGCTTCATAATGTCGATCTTTGGCTAGGTGGACCTTTGGTTTGGGTCCCAAGGCTTTTGAATTCATTTTGCACTAATGGTCAAAAATTAAGGAAAATTGCACTTAGTAGTGGGACCCACTTTTATTGAAATAACCTCAGATGAAAATTTAAATAGGTCCATTGAGTATAGAATATAAAATTTAATAGGGTAGCATAGCTCTCTAATTTTAATGGGATTCAGGATGCAGCCCGACGAATTAGTGATGACCTGGAATTTTCTAATACCTTAGTTGATGCACTACTCAGCTGGTGCATCCTCTTAAGTTCCATTTTTGTTTCTTATGCAGAGCCCTTGAATATGAAAATCCGGTCGCTTAAGAAACAAGGCTCCTAGTCAAGGGTAGCATAAACAAGACCCCTATCGTGTAAGCGAGTGCTGCATAGGCAGAATCTAGGTTGCTTACATGACATATGTAGAATATATATGTATTATGAAAGAGGCACTTGGACGCAAGAATAATGACCACTTACGTGGCCTAGTGTCCGCTTAAGCAACCCCTAGGTAACCTTAAATGCTTAATTATATCAATTTTCTTCCATTTTAACATAAGTTCAAGAGTGTAGAACCCTAGTAAGTGTGAAAACTATAAACATTAGTGGGTGATTTTGGGGTGTTTGTAAACTTAAATTACTCATTTCTTCTCCAAATTCTTGGAATATTTTCTTAAATTTCATGTTGAATTTCTCAATTATTTCTCAAAATCCCTATTTTATTGGTGGGTTAATTTTATCTCTAATTGTGAGGAATTTGCCCATCCTTAAGGGTAAATGTTCCTTGAGTATGGAGGGAACATTGATTGTTTTGAAAGTGTGATTCTGCAAGCGAGTGCCACGCAAGATTTTTATGTAATTTTGGACCCAAAGCATAGAAATGCAATATGGTTGCCATCATTCTCATTTTGATAAGCAAATTATTTTTTTATAATATGTCATCGTATGGAAGCTTCAATAAAGGGAAAATCATTATTTTAGTAGATTTTATCAGGCTTTCTTTGGCATCCAGATAGGCTAGGTTTATCTCTCTCATGGATTAATCAATTTATTGTATATTTATGATAATATGATTGATATTGGTTGGGAATTAGGCCTTGGATTTATAATTAGTATTATTTGGATTATTTAGTCGATTAATGAACTATAAATTAAGTGTAATTGACTTAGTTACTCTTATTTTTGGTAGAATTATTATCTTACGACTAAAATGTAGCAAATTTGATATCTAGTGGTAAAATGAGATACCTTATCCTAGTGTAGGATAGGATTTGCCTTAAAACAGATTATAGGGATTAGAAGTCCGCCCCTCTAGTCCACATTAGGCCAAGACTAAAGTTAGATCCTTGTAGACCTTATAGGTATATTATACCCTTAATATTGTATAATTAGGAGTTTAAGAAGGTTGGATACATTTTTTATTTATCTTAGATTGGTACTGTGGAGTTGATATTGAGTTTTGGTTTAAGTTTGATGATTGGTGATATGAGTTTTGATTCAAGTCTAGCAAATGATGATGATATAAGTTTTGATATAATTTTAGAATTGATAGGTTAGTTATGATGAATTTATTTATGGAATAATTTACGGTTATGATTACGAGATACAGTTACTTAGTTTTGATTTATGATTATTTCTTCTCATGAATGCACGCTCCAAGCTAATGGAGGCCCGCATTGGGTTATTTACTTTTACACATTGACTTTCTTATAGGGGTATTTTTATAGTATTTGGTCTTCTTTCTTTCATATTAAATTTGTTCCGATTATTTATTTACAGTATATAGATCATTATTTCAGGTTTGCCATTTGACCCTAACTTAGCTTTTCTATCTTTCTTCTTTATTATACTTATATTATGATTTAACTCAATCGGTCATTCATGAATACTGAGTACCCATGGCTTTGGTACTCATACTACATTTATATACATTTTTGGTGCAATTCAGCTACTAATGGTCATCATTGACTTGCCTCAGTGTTGATTTGAATTTTAGGAAAATGTGAGCTATTGGAGCTAGAGTTTTCTTTTTCTCCTTATTTTATTTATGTTTTGTCTTTTGATTTGGAGACTGTTGTATATTTGACTTGATTGTACTTTGCATTTTTTTTGTATTAGAGTCTCTTTACTGATCTTACTAGATTATGGTATTGTAATTTCTCTTATTTTATATTCTGTTATACTATTATTATTACTAGTTTATTGCTTGTGATATTTACACTAGAAATTTTTAAATATTTATGCCATTTTCTCCAAAATTAGGCCATTTCTTATAGCTTCGAGCAATGGTCTAGCTTACTTACTGGCGAGATAAAGTTAATGCCATCATGACTCATAAATTTGGTCATGAGAAATTGGTAATAGAGAGCTCGGTTCAATAGTGTTGCTAGTACAAGTGCAAGTGTCTAGTAGAATCTCGTGGATTGGAGTGATAACACTTGTTTCTTATTTTCAAGAAGTTATAGGACATTCTTAGGAAATCTTAATTTCTTTCACTCATTTTATGCTAAGAATCTTAGTTTGTTTCTAAGGATTCCTTTAGTTTTACTCTTTCATAGATGGCTAGGATGTGTGCAACTCCTATACAAGATGAGGGCCCTGAGTCCGCAACTAGGGATCCTATTATAGTTTATGGATGACTTAGGGGACTGTATATCCAAGAAATGCATCCCAAGTCAGAAACCAGGATAAGGGCCTTCACTAAACCTTATTCCTAATCATGAGCCAAAGATTTCACCACCCTAGTGAGTGGTCGGATAGGGACTATCCGAGGCTCTGTTGGGGTTAATTTCTTTTTTACTTCTCAGAGATGTATTAGATTATCTCCTTGGATTAGTTGGTGGTGCATTTTCTAATGATACACAGTTTGTGGAATAGAGACGTACTAAGGTGGTGGTGAAGCCTGTACGTATGGCTCCCAGAGTTGAGGTCCCTCCAGCATGTGTGGTTTTCCAATCGATAGTTACCTATCTTTCTATGTTTATTGAGGAGCAAAAGATTCTAGGTAAATTCTTGAGATTATATCCACCTAGGTTTTCTAGTGCATCAAGCGAGGATGCCTATAAGCTCTTAGTTATTTATGAGGATAGGCTTTATAATTTTGTCCTAATTTCGACTCATGGTTTTTAGGTGGATTTGGTATCTTAACACTACTAGAGAGTTCATTTTTCCCTGCAGTTATATTATCATCAGATTCTTTTTTTATGTTATTATGAGTATCTACTATTGTGGGTGATTCTTTAGTAGTGGATTCACTTTATAGATTATGTGGTATAACTGTTAAATAGTTTGATACTCAGGATGATCTAATTATGTTAGATATGATATATTTTTGTATGATTTTGTACATGCACAAGTTATCCCCCTTC
Organism: Capsicum annuum; assembly: GCF_002878395.1. Classification (NCBI taxonomy): domain Eukaryota; kingdom Viridiplantae; phylum Streptophyta; class Magnoliopsida; order Solanales; family Solanaceae; genus Capsicum; species Capsicum annuum. The sequence goes on along the minus strand of NC_061117.1, from coordinate 84,647,307 downwards.
AAATGGTTTTGGACAATTTTTCCAAGATGATGACCTTAGCCATGCCTGGTATACATATGATTGTGTGATAGGGATCTATTAGCTGTGAACCAATGAGGATTATTTCTTATGCTTATGATAGGAGACTTATTTCAAGGGGTTATGACTCTTATCTTACGTATAATCATGATGTTAGTGTGGAGAGTCCTTTGCTTGACGTTATTCCTATAGTCTATGTGTTTCCTAATATTTTACCTACCTATCTACCTTGTCTTCCTCCAGAGAGTGACATTGAGTTTGCTATTGATCTAGAGTCGAGCACCCAACCAATTTCTATGGCACTATATTATGTGGCTCCTATCGAGCTTAAAGAGTTAAATCCTCCGATTAAGGATCTTTTGGGTAAGGTTTTTATTAGTCCTAGTTTGTCGCCTTAAGGTGTTTCTATCTTGTTCATGAAGAAGAAGGATAGTTCCTTATATATGTATATTCACTACAAATAGCTTAATAAGGTGATGGTGAAGGATATGTATTTGATGCCTTGCATTGATAATTTGTTCAAAAAAATTCTGGGAGAGTTGGTGTTCTCTAAGATGGACTTGAGGTCTGGTTACCATCAGCTGAGAATTTGGGCTGAGGATATCTCAAAGACATCATTCAGGACTTGTTATGGTCTTTATGAGTTCTTGGTGATGTCTTTTGGGTTGACTAATTCCCCAGAAGCATTCATGGATTTGATGATCAATGTGTCCAGACTTTATTTGAAGTCCTTAATTGTGTTCATCAATGATATCCTTGTGTATTTGATGAAAAGAGAGAAGAATATGCAGTATTTAAGGATTGTTCTCCAAACTTAGAGAGATCACGGGCTTTTTACCGAATTCTCTAAGTATGAGTTTTTTCTTAGTTAGTGACATTCGTAGGACATGTTGTGTTAAGGATGAGATTATGGTGGATCTACTGAAGATTGAGGCTATTTGTGATTGGGCCACGCCTACATCTCCGTCTGAGTTCATACATTATTAGTTTGGCTTATTACTATAGGTGGTTCACTAAGGGTTTTGCTAATAGTCAAGCACCAATGATTTGATTGACACAAAAGGAGGTTCCTTTGAAGTGGTCTATGAGGTGTGAGTCTAGCTTTTGAAGCTAAGGATATTTCTCACATTATCTCCTACATTGGCTTTTTCTATTGAGGGTAAGAGATTCACCATAGATTGTGATTCTTTTAGTGTTGGTTTGGGTTGTGTGTTGATGCAGTAGGTTTGAATTATTATTTATGTGTCAAAGAAATTGAAGGTGCACGATCACAACTAACCCGCTCATGATTTAGAGCTAGCGGTGGTATTTTTCGCGCTTAATATTTGGAGGCATTATCTTTATGGTGTACATTGTGAGATCTACATGGATCATCATAGTCTTCAACATCATATGACCTAGAGAGAGATTAATTCTAGGAAACATAGATGGATAGAGTTGGTTAAAGATTATGACATCTCTTTTTTACATCATCCGAGAAAGGCAAAAGTGGTTACAAATGCCTTGAGTTAAAAGGCGGTAAGTATTGGTAGTTTGGCTTCTATTATAGTTTCTCAGGGGTTGTTGGCATGGGATATCCAGTCCTTAGTAAACTTGATAGTGCGACTTGATATATATACCCTCATGATGATTCTTGCTAGTGTTGAGGCAAGGTCTACTCTATTTGAGCAAATTTGTAGACATCGGTTTGAGGATATGAGATAAGATATTATAACACCCCGTACTTCTACCTAGCTTAAATTCATCCTAAAACAGTCAAAGACTTGCTTTAAAGATGAATATACTTTTATACATGCGGAATTTGAATAAGCTTTCCATTGATATAAAATTTGTCCAAATCCGACACCCGGGAAAAGAGTTAGAGCCATTTTAGTATGATAGCGTACCACTTGGTGCTTTAGCACATCGCGGAGCCAGCCAAAATGGCATTAGTCAAAAAACAGTGAGCCTCTGTGATATTGGCGTGTCGCGTCAAGGCTTAATTTTAGAATTGTCAATTTCCAGTGCACCAAGGTGAATCCACCGCATCGTGGTGACCTTTATGTTCGCATCCAAGGTGGCAACGCAATACCACCGCGTCGTGCCACCAACTAGTTTTCTAGTCATCTTCGTTCTAGTGAGCTAGCGCGATTTCACCGCATCACACCAGCATGTAAAATTGGGATTTTTTTAGGTTTCGTTATTTAATTTCAGGGACTATTTGGTAATTTCCCAAAGTCCCTAATCAGCCTAAATACGAGATTTATACCCTCAATAGCCAAAATTTCTCATTATGTTCACTATTCCTCAAGAACAAAATCACTCTCTCTCAAATTATCAAACCCTAGTCTCAAGAAATCAATGTCAATCCCAAGAATCTCTCTAAGAACTGCAAGAAACTCACAAATTAAGGTATGTTAGATGTTTATTTATGGGTTCCTTCCACCTATGAAGCCCAAGAATCTCTTTTCAAAGTACAAGATTGTGTTTTTATGAGTTTTTCATGATTTACCTGAATTGAAGTTAATGTTTATGTTGTTGTTAGGTGCTGATTCATCTCTTAGATTTTAAGTTCTAATATTTGATTCTAGTATATGATGATTTGCATGATGTTCATGATAAACCCTCTTAGTTGCAAGTTTATTGATGTAGCCATGATATTTAGATATAGTAATTGTTATATAACCAAAGCATGTTCCCCGTATGTTTGATAAAATTCCTATGTGAATGAATTGGTCCCATTATAGCATGTCAACATAAGTCCCCATTTATGTACAAGTTAATGCATGCTAAGTGTTTGAAGAAGTGCCTCATTTATTGTATTGTGAATGATAGAGTATTGTCATGTTATTCCAAAGATTATCATGCTTTATATTATCCATGCTATCGAGTCCTGTGGGTACTTAATACCTGGTAATTTAGCTATTTTCCTTAATCCAGTGTTAGTTATAGAATAGTATCATACATGTCACGATCAGTACTCTCAGTTTGTTACAGAACTCAGTAGAACTCAGTCAATTATAGAACTTAGGAAAACTCAGTCAACTCAATCTCAGTACAGTCCAATCAGTATACTCAGTTCAGTTGGGAGTAGGATTCAGCACCGAGCGAGCGCAGGGATGACGGCTTCCCCATCAGTTAGGCAGAGTCATTAGTAGCAGTCCCTGTACTCCAGGACTATGTAGCCAGCATAGGATGAGGGGTCACCCATCAGATTAAGTCTTGGCTACCTCCCAAGGGTCACCCATTAGATTAGGCTTGACTTTCTGTTCAGGGACGGACACTTGCCAGATAAGCTTGACCACAGTAGTGTCTTTACCTATGTCATGGTATTGACACCCTTCCAGCTGGGGTTATAGGTTAGACCCTACTAGTTTAGATTCGGAGCATGTCGGTTAGATAATTACTTCCCACAGTTTCAGTTTTAGCCTCATTCTTTAGAATAGAACTCAGTTCAAAATTTCAGAAATCAGGACTGTCAGATACAGTCACTCAGCTCAGTAAAGAACTTAGATAGTTCTACAAATTTAGGACTATTAGATACAGTCTATCAGCATCAGATCAGTAAATTCAAGGATCATCCTCCAGATAGGACTGATCTCGGGGGTCACCAGTTAGATAAGATCGACTCCACCACAGTCATTAGTAATATTGTACTAGGAGATCCAGTTATCAGTATTACAGTATTAGTAAACTCAGATAATAGTTAGACTGTATTCAAAACTAGGTATCCAGTGTTAGTACCACCTCAGTTACAGATACATTCTCATGCATGCATCCTCATTCAGTTGTCTCATGTTATTCAGTCAGTTTGATGTCCATGCATATGAACCCTTGAATTTAGCCTTACCTCATTATGCATACCAGTATATTTCTATGTACTGACATATACTTTTCTTGTGCTATGGTAACTTATATCATAGGTTCAGACGCACAGACTCCTAAGCATCCTTAGCATTCTGATTCAGCCAGCAGCAGTAGATTTAGCAGTGAGTCCTCATCATTCGAGGATTTTCCTTATTTTATTATTGCATTAGATTTAGTATTTTAGTAGATGGAGTTAGTTGGGGGATTGTCCCATCAACTCCACAATTCAGATAGATTAGAGGCTTTTCAGACTAAAGTATTTTCAGACAGTTATTTTGGTTTTGGTATTTTGATACCTTATACAGTTGTATTTCAGTTTTGAACCTTATGGCAAGTTTTTGCCAAATTTTTACATTATACAGTATTATTATTCAGTTATTGCACCAGGTACTAGTCATGGATTAGCTTATGTCCTTCGGGATTATGAGCATCGTATAGCGTCTGGGGTTCAGAATCTAGGGTGTTACAGATATTATCCATGATCATGTGTTGAGTGGTGGGTCCAGGAGGGATACCATATATTCTGAGGGTATTCTAAGATTTGATGGCCGCATTTATGGTCCAAAGATTTCTCACTTGATTCAATTGATATTGTGTGAGTCTCACATCTCCAGATACTCCGTTCACCCTGGAAAAGCTAAGATGTATAGAGATTTGAGGCAGCACTATTGGTGGAGTGGAGTGAAGAGAGATGTAATGGACTTTGTAGATCGTTCCCTATGTTGTCAGCAGGTGTAGGCCAAGCATAAAAGGCCTAGTTGCCTTATTTAGATATTACCCATTCCTAAGTAGATTAGGTAGTGGATAAACACGGACTTCGTTTGTGGGTAGCATCTGTCCTCGCTTGGTTGAGATGGCATTTGGTTCATTGTAGATCGATTGACCTAATTATCATATTTCATTCATATTCATATGTTCTTTAGTGACAAGAGGTTAGCCCATATCTACGTTTGCATGGAGTGCCTATATCTGTCATTTCAGACCAGGGCGTAGTGTTCACTTTCAACTTTTGGAGAGCTTTTCAGGTGGACTTAGGTACTCAGGTGGATCATAGCGTGGCTTTCAACCTCAAACCGATGGACAGTCAGAGCAAACTATTAGATTCTTGGCTAAGGTATATAAATTCTAGGCTTGGCTAAGGTATATAAATTCACTTCTATATTTTAAATAATCCATAAGTAGCTTTAAGATAGAATTTCTTCACAAACATGAACAACTAGGCCAATTTCACCTAAAACATGAGTAATTAAGTCAATTCCTCTTAAATTATGATTCGAAGGTAGCCTAAACTATCCAAATAAGACCAGTCATATCAAATATGCTTCCAATACCTAAATCCTACCCCATATCTAGCATACTATCATAATATTATTCTACAAAGTAGCTCAGTCTATGAAGAAGGTTATAGGGAGATAGAAGTATGATAAGCATTTTGACATAAGGTTCAATTAGCCCTCAAGCCCCCAAACTCATAAAAGGCTAAGTCTCGGTATTCTACCCACAATCATATCCTAACTTTTTTATCTCACATGCAACATATATAAAGCACAATCTTAAGAATTAAAGTAGATAAAAGCCTACCTCATTTCAAATTGCAACTTTTAAATTATCTATTAATTATTTGTCTTTACTCTACAATCTTGAAATGCCATCGCGCTATCAAAATAGTATTCTATATATTGTTAGGAGTAAAAGAAGACCCGTGTTGCTAGAGTAAGGATTGGGTTAAATTTTGGGTAAAGAATGGGCTTAAAGAGCATGAAAATATAATCTAAAATCGAACCCGTCATTGGGTCCCTTGAAGGATAAGGAATGTGTACTCAAAAGTTGAGCGTAAACAAAGCATAAATTGGCTCTCAAATAAACCATAAAAGTTTTTAAATTCAAGACCTAATTTCTAAGAATTTTACCATGAATTATGATGAAAATTAAAGGGAAATTTAATGGGAAATGTCCAAGGAGAGTTAAGTTAGCTCACTTTAACTTATGTGGATGATTTCCCACTTTTTCTTCTCCTTAAACTCTCAGTTAGGTGTAAAAATGGTAAAAGAAATAGTGGCAAATTGGGTGGGGAAAAAGTAGCCTCAAGATAGAAATTCTTTGCAAACATGAACAACTAGGCCAATTTCACCTAAAACATGAGTAACTAAGCCAATTCCACCTAAACTACGGTTCCAAGGTAGCCTAAACTATCCAAATAAGACCAATCATACAAATTATGCTTCCAATACCTAAATCCTATCCCATATATAGCATACTTTCATAATAATTATAATTTAAAGTAGCTCAATGTATGAAAATAATAGGGAGATAGAAGTATAATAAGAATTTTACCATAAGGGTCAATTAACCCTCAATCCCCCAAACATATAAAAGGCAAAGTCACGGTATTCTATCGAAAATCATACCCTAACTTTCCTATCTCACATACAGCATATACAAAACACAATCTCAATAATAAAAGTAGATAAATGCCACCTCAATGCCGAACTATAACTTTTGAATTATCCCTAAATCATTCATCGTTATTCTACGATCTTAAAATGTCATCACGCTATCAAAATAGTAATCTAAACCTTATAAAGAGTAAAAGGAGACCCATGTTGCTATAGTAACAGTAGGATTACACTTTAGGTTAAAAACGGGTCCACAGAGCATCCAAATAAAATCCAAAATTGAGCCCATCATGGGTCCCTTAAGGATAAGGAATGTGTACTCAAAAGTTGAGCACAAATGGGGGAAAATCGGGTCTCAAATCAACCTTAAAAGTTTAGGAATACAATACCTAATTTCTAAAAATTTTACCATGAATTATGATGGCTATTAAAGGTAGATTTAATGGGAAATGTTCAAGGAGAGTTAGGTTAGCTTACCTTAACTTTTTTGGATGATTTCCTACTTTTTCTTCTCTTTAAGATCTTAGTTGGGTGTAAAAATGGTGAAAGAAATGGTAATAAATTGGGTGGGTAAAAGGAATAAATTAGCTATAGGTGTCGCTAAAGCAGACACTTCAGTGCTAAATCGGTATATCCATCGCTAAAGTGGTCTGGCAGCAAAAAAAAGTGCCACTAATGCGGCACGATTGGCACTGAAGCGGTGCCCACTTTAGCGGCCATTAGACTCTAAAGATCACCTACTAATGGGACATGGCGTCTAAATAAAACCAAGGGCGCTAAGTGTTGTGCTAAAGCAAACCAATAGGTGCTTAAGTGGACCTATCAGGTGTCATGTACCAAATTTTTACTAAGTCCAAAACAAACTTCAACCGGGTACACAGGATTCGTTTGGATCCCCATGCATGCAAATGAACTATGCTACCATACCAAATTTGATGTTCCAAACTTAATGGAACCATTAAACTTTTATCCAAGATCGTTTTCACTAAGTGTATGGTCCACACCTATAGTTTTATTTTTCATATAATTTGTCCAATAACTTTAAATATGTTCAAAAGCCTAGGGACGTATACCAAGGGTCACCCCTGCCTAATATCAATATTTCAGAGTTGATGGCATTGTGGAATTTCTATTTTGAGGTTATCTAACTAGAGTTTTTGTCCAATACCAAATCCTAAATAACGAAAGCTTTAAAATAGAAAAATGAGACAAAAATCCAAACTAACTATCTGATGACCAAATCGATAATTTCATCAAGTCATATATGACTTGTAGTTGTTGTGGGAAGGCTAAAATTATTATAAATACATGCAAATTTAAGAAATGACCAAGAGGGTCATTACAGTCTGGGTGATTTAGAATAGTTTGAGGGCAGCTTAGGGTAGGCAGAAGGCCTATGCAGATCATAGACTTCGTACCTTTTGATTTGGAGTTGGTGACTGAGTATTCCTCCATGTAATGCCTATTAAAAGTATGATGAGGCTCGAGAAGAAGGGGAAGCTTATCCCTAGATATATTTGACCTTTTGAGATTCTTTGCATATGTAGAGAGGTGGCATATAAATTAGTCTTTCCCCGAGATTTGCTGCAGTCCATCTAGATTTCCATGATTCTATGTTGTGGAGTTGCATCCCCATTGAGTCTCATGTGCTTCTGCAGGACTCAGTTCAACTAGATGAGCAGTTAATCTTTGTGGAGGAGCAGGTTTTCATATTTGCCAAGGATGTCGAATGGTCGCGCTCGAGAGAGATTCCAATAGTTAAGGTTTAGTAGAGACATTGCCTAGCTGAGGAGGCTACTTGGGAGATCAATATCTAGATGTATTCCTAGTATCCTCACAAATTTGAGTCTTCAAGTACATCCTAACCTTTTACTTTCGTGAAGAAAGTTCTTTTAGTAGTGGATATTATAATGACCTTCCAGATTATTTCCTATTTCTCCACATATTTTTTTTATATTTAGAGATTTACCATATCTTCCCCAAGTCATTTATGACTTACAGGGGATGATAGTTTGGTCATCGAGCAGTTTATTTAGTTTTAGAGCTAGATCCCTATTTTGAAGTCTTCGGTAGTTAGAATTGGTTAACAAGGAAAAAGGTTAGTCAAATGACCTCTTATGCCAATTATGATAGTTTCAAAACCTCTATGATGTTGATTTTAGGCTAGTTGGACCTTTGATTCCAGTCATAAGGCTTCTAGACTCATTTTGAGCTATTGGCAGAAATTACGAAAAATGTCACTTGGGTATGGGACATACTATTTGTTGAAATGATCTCGGATAAAAATTTTGATCACGCCATTGATATTATGACTTGTATCCCAACTTACAAAGACAACACTGGCTAAGGAAAATCTGAGGAAACAAAGTAATAGAAGGGTACGAGTTGCAAAGACAGACTATGACTCATTAACTAAAGTCACAAGGTGACTAGTGTTTGAAGATCTTAGAGATACATGCTCCAGTTCATACGAGTAAAGACTACAAATTGTAAAGTCTAATGGCGACTCATGGTGAAGAGTTGTAAAGACAACAGACTTAAGTTCCCTGAGCAAGAAGAGATACTGGGGTGACTACGACTTGTAGCATATTACTCGTAATGTGACTATATGAGTCATAGCCACTAAAGAAAATAGAGCTAAGATAGTAGGTAGCGAGTCATATGGGGACATAATTACTCGTTACCAGAAGCGCGACCACTACCAACTTAATTTTCCTATACCAAGTTATTAGGAATCTTTGGTTATTTTGAGACACAACAAATACCCTAGGGTTATTCCTTTGTTATGTTACACACTTTTGATAATTTTCTACATACTTTCACATACTTTGATTATTTAGAATATTGTTCTTGCATTTTGGTTTCGTATATAATTGGAGATTATGGATTTTCTTCTTTTATCATTGTGTAACTAATTACATATCTTCTTTATTTATTTGCATGGGTTGTTGCATAAGCATGTGCGGCTAAGTTCCTTGACAAGGGTTATGGTAACCTTTGTGGATTAACCATGTAAGGGAAGTGGGATGTTCATCTAGTCAATGGTAGTTGTGTGTATTGCAATCTAATTCATAAAAATTGTACCCCAAGCTACTGCATAAGCTTAGGGATTTCTTGTATTCGATAACATCCTCACAAGGGTGTTTGAGATTGGAAAAAGGAGGTTATAGCAGTGATTCGAAGCTATCAGCCCTCTTCTAATCAACTCAATACTCAAAAGGTGAGAGTTGTACTGAGGTTATAGACAAGGTACATCAAGGTGAAACCCTGAGACTCACAAGGTGAAGGGTGAGATTTATTAACACATTTACAATACTATTGATATAACATAATTTGTCAACTTTCCACAAACAGCAGTGGGTTGGGTGAATTAAACATGAGAAACTTATGGAGTTGAGAAGCCATGGGGAACACAGTCCTTGTTTTTATCTTCTAATGTTTACAATGCAAGCATTCAAGTTTGGCTACTTGGTTTATTATATTTAATATTAATCGCAGCATACTTCTTTAGCAGTTAGTTTTGGGTGACATCAAATTTTGGTGCCATCGTTGGGGACTACGACGTTAAATTATTGATTATGGTTGGTGAAGTTCAAGGGTTTTATTTTTTATTTCTTTGTTAGGTATACGTCAATGTATGCCAAGAGCTAAGATTCAACGCCACCACTTACTCCCCATTGATACAGAACCCAAACAAATTTACAAACACAAAGAAGGATGTCTAAGCATACTCGTTATGGTGTTCCAATAGGAGTTTGGGATGATCTTCTTGCTATTCCTCCCCCTTCTATAGGTGATTAACAGAATGTTTCTAATAGAAAGACAAATCTAATATAAGCTGAGGCAGTTGAACAACAGAGAAAAGTAGTAGAGAATGCCTGATTGACTCAGCAGGTAGAGCTAGCCAAGCCAAGACAAGCTGATCATCAAGCACTAATCAATGGTTATCGTGATAAGGCACGTGATGGAAGATATAGAGTGATACAAGCCTATCAGTATCTACCTCCATATGATGAAGATGAGGACATAAGTTATGTTGAGCCTGTAGAGGCAGGATTTTCATTCCTCCTGCTCAATCCCCTAATGTGAAGTTTGACATTACTTGCACAATGACCCAATTATTGAGCATGCATCTTGCTAATTTTACTGGGATTTATACTTCATATACCCCTTTTTCACTGACAAGAGAATCATCGTTGTGGCTAGGGGAACTTTTTAGAGTCTCAATCACGACTTGGAATGAGTTGCGCAGATAGTTTTTAAATCGATTCTTTCCTCCTATCAGTATACTACAGCTAAAAGATGACATTTAAAAATTTTTGCCAGTTGCATACAGAATCTATGTATAAATCATGGTTTCGGTTCAAAAAGAAGTTAAAGCATAGTCCCTCATCACCTGATTCCAGGATCCAAATTGTTAGCAATATACTACAGATCCCTGAATGTTAACTCTAGGGCAATGGCAAACACTATACACTACAAGAAAAAGGTCTATTTAAGGCCAACATTTAGGGAAAGTCAATAATTTGGTCTCTAAAAGTATATTTATTAGGACGAGATTAAATTTCGATCCCTAATAGTGCATTTTTTTGGAAAGAAATCAAACCTCGTCCTAAGAAAATTATTAATTAGTCTCTATTAATAATTTAGAGTACCCGCTAAATTGCTAATCAAACTTAAGGCACCAAAAAGGAAAAAATATCTGTGTTCTCCAATATCAGCCCTATCTATTGTTGCTCAAAATTTCCATCGGCTATTCTCCAATATCACGGCCTAGCTATTGTTGCTCAAAATTTCCATTGGCAATTTTCTCATTGAACGCAACTGGCAGCGATTTCATCAAGTTTTTTCAACTCTGCGGTGATCCATATCAAAAGAGACGTCACTTCTTGCTCCATCATTGGCAACCCTGGATGTATAATTGCTTATCAGGCACCAAATTAGGGTAAGTTTATTATGGGACTTCAGATTCACCCCGAGCGAATGAGGAAATAGGATTGTGATGAATTTGATTATCCTAGATGTACAATTACTTATCAGGTACCAAATTAGATGCCAATATCATTATTAAAAGAAATTATTATATATCAGACTATTAGTATTATATATCTTAATCTTACACTATGTTGAGTGTGATTTTGTTAGGAGTTTGTGAAGGTATTATTGACATTTTTTTTTT
>NC_061117.1:84627921-84632868 GCF_002878395.1 Capsicum annuum | reverse complement strand
TTTTTTTTTTCAAGTATTGTGAAAGTTTGCTAAGGAGATAAGGGCAAGAATAAAGTCGTGCATCTTTCGGCTCATTTGGATGAAGGAAATAGGAGAATATCCAGAATAGCAAAAGGAACGTAAAAATTATACAAGACAATTTATTTGTTGTAAAGAAAAAATCCCAATCGATATAGGTAGTCAATATTCTGGAGTATTTGTTTGATGACACTGGCTGAAATGATTGTCTTTTGTTATATTCCTTTCATGCCTTCATTGTGTGTTATCATTGAGAAGTTTTGATTATCAAAAAGAGTTGGACTTACCATGATAGAAGAAAACAAATTACTATCTATTTATGCTTTTGTTTCACATTCAATTTGTAAATAACCATAGTAAACCATAGTAAACTCAGACAAAAGCAGAACAAAAGTTAAAGTAAATTGGGTATGTAATTTTGGTCAGATAAACAAAAGGTTGTAATGACTGTGTTACTGCAATAAATTTCAGATGGTAGTAAGAATGAACAGCCAGAGAATCAATCAGAGTCTCACAACGAGTCTTCATCCCTTTCAACTGGAATGTCTATCCCTGGCACTGTAACACCAAATATGAACTATGTGATGCCCACACAATTTGGAAATGGAAATGATATGGTATATTTAAAGTACCTATTAACTTCTACCGCCATATTTTTGAAGCACCACTATTAAGTCTTGATTTGATATCTTCTTCCTCTTGATAATTATTATGGCTGACAGATGCAACTCCTCCCCCCCTGTTCATTCAATCAGATGTGATCCTAGAAGTTTTATCATGATGCAGTTAGGGGTCTCGTCCAATAGTTTATAAGTATCACAAAAAAACTGATTGTGAACAAAAGGAGTTAGGGCATGTAGATCTATTGATGATGGTTCTGTGAGTATTATCATTTTTGCACTTGTTAAAAGGCTTCTTTGTTTTGTGAGATGAAGTGCACATGTTTATATTTTGTCATAGTAATAATAAGTTATATCATTTTGATCTTCCTTGATGATTAGCAGAGACATCACTTTGACACTTGTAACAGGTAACCTTGTATATAACTTGCTAAATAATTGGTTGTGCAAAAGCATGAAAGCCCAGTTGGTAATAAATAGGTTAATATGGGGCATATGGAGCTATGACTGCACTTATGACGCAGAGATAAATACATATGATGCAAAAGACTTTAGTTATATGAATGAATAGTCAGATGTTTCCAGTCAACAAATAAACTGTAGAAAGTTTCTTAACATATAGCACAACAGAATACACTGGTGTTTTTTAGGTTATTTGAGCAAATAATGGGTGAGTATGAATCATTGAAGCGGCAGATTAATGCATCAAGTATTTGTAGTATACCAAATGTATTCAGTAGTAGGATGGGAAATATTTCTACTTATAGATTGTCATGTTTTATACCTGGCTGATATAGCAAGGGCCGATAGTCCTGATAAGTGATTAGAAAATTTGCATGTTTAACTGGAGTCGAATTTTTAAACTAGAAGAAGTCAATTTCTGGTGATGGCAATCCCTACACCACTATCGAGCTCTGCCGCTACCGGTGGCGGCTATCAGAACCCTAACAAATCATAAGGATTTTTTGCAAGTGCAATAAAGAGGAAGCACAACTTTATATAATTCTTCGCTATGACGGGAATTCTTCTTCTGAATGTGAGATCATTAGGGAAGAAGTATCAAATACATGATCTGCAGGAGGATAACGCTACACTAAGGGAAGAACAAGAAGGATTGTTAACTGAATGAATCATATTAAGCAAAGCCTCCTTGCTGAAGTGGTGCTTTTGCTTCAAGTCTTCGTCAGCTATTTGGCGATGAAAGCTAAAACAGTTGAGTTTATATTTCATTTTATCTAATGGATTTTGGAATTTAGGATTTTATAAACTTCATTTTGACCTAATATTGTTAAATGTGAAGCCTTTTGTCTCCAGATATTTCAAATTTTATCATGTCTATTTCACGCATTTGTCGATGGTACTCTATATGGTTCAATTTGTTTGTCTGGTTCTGACTTGGCATGGAGTTTGAGATAGTCAAGAAGATTAACTTAGGAAGAATGTATTTAAAATGTCTTTTGAGCTTGTGGTTTTTAAGTAAAGTCTCCTTGTTGAAGCTGCTAGTGAGCCTACTGGTGCATTTGCTACCCACCTTAGTTGGCTATTTTGTGATGACAGCTGAAATAGTTGAGTTTGTTGTTCTATCTGAGTTTATATTTCATATATATTTGGTCCAGTATTTAGCAGAATTTATGAAAATTGGAGCTTAGTGCTAAATGTGAAGTCTTTAATCTTCAGATATCTTAATTTATCATTTCTAAGGTCTTTTAATATATTGGTTTTCTTTTGTAAATTTGTTATATGATATGATTTGTTCACGAAATATTACTAAAGGTAACACTTATTTCTAACAAAATTAGGTGATTGCAACAATGGGTGAAGTTAAATGGAATGTAAGAATTGTGTGGCTTCTATGTAGTGCCAACATTTCCAACTGTTACTCAGAAAAGGAACTAGGCACCACTTCATATTTATTCCGATCCGTCAAGGTCCACTTAAAGGCGATGAGATTCCCTTTGACCTCATATTGTATCCATACAGATATTGCAAGTCCCTAACTAGTATAAAACGACTCCTTAGACAAACAGAAAAATCTCTATGCTAGTAAAACTCATTGAGATGTTTTGAATGACGAACGTATCATGCTTTGGAAATCATAACCTCTTTTTCCCTATACTTTCACGGGGAATAAATATTGGTCTATGCCAAAAAGTTTTAATAGCTCTGATGTATTCAAGGTTGAGCTTACAGTTCAGTTGAATGAAAAAGCTATGACAATGTACCTTAAAAGTAAAGCATTTATTTGTTGGAGTATCTTGTATGGTCGTAGCATTTCTAAAATTATCATTAGGTTGACTATCCTTTTTATGTTTCAACTAGGATTTCCTTCCATGTCATTTCAATTAGCAATTCGTCCTTTTTATGTTTGTATTCCATGGTGCTTTTGGTTGTTTGAAATAGTGGGATACATAAGGGACTCTAGGTGACTTTTTTCCACCTGTCGAAGTCTTGGCAGGTTGAGTTACTTGGTATGTGTGGTGGGAGATAGTGAGTGCATAGTGAATTAGTCAAGATACACTTCAAGATGACCCGAACACCACCACTGTATGAAAAAAAATTATTGCAAAAATATGTTAATTCTTTTATTTGAAGCCTCCAACATCAACCGGCTCATCGTAGATGATGGTTATGTTTTGTTGTAAGATCAACACCCTTTCCATGTTGAGTTTAGTAGGTATTTAAATTCAAAATTATGCATTGTTGGCTAAGTTAGATATGCAAACTCCCTTCTATCTATTTTGCTTTGGTTGTGTTGGAATTTTATCTCATGTAGTCAAGCTTCTGGTTAGCTAGAGGGATACGCTAGCAGAATTCTTGGAACACTGTGAATGGGATGATCCGAATCAAGTAGACTCTTTATGCAGTAGCTTGAAGCTTAGAGTTGGTTATGCAATAAATACTTGTTTAAATGCAAACATTTTACATTTTGCCATCTTTTCAGCTTTGTGAATGAAATTTAGTTCTAGAATTGTTTCCAACAGTTGTTGAAAATCCGTTGGTCCCTATTCAGTCTGTTGCATAAAGATTTTCCTAGATTAACCTGGAGCTGGATGTTTTATCTCCCTCCCTCACTTTCATTTGGCACACATGATACCTTGCTATCTTAAGTATTCTTAGTAGGACCCCTGTTTTTATTGGACACTCTTTAAGTAGAGGTTCTGGTAGAGATTGCATTGGGAGTATTTGAAACCTACTTCTGTGTCTACTAATTTTTTATTTATGCTCTAATGATTGGTTCTGTTTCTTCCATTTTTCTGATAATAAGTCTGGATTTATTATTCCATTAGTTGCAGGCTCAAACAACTTATCCTTATCTAGACCCATACTATAGGAGCATCTTTGCACCGTACGATGCACATCCTTATCCTACACAACCTTATCCAGCACAACCAATGGTATTAAATTTTCATAACGTTTTTCATCTGGAATTCATCTATGAAATTTCCCTATAAAGTTGAGAGTTGCCATTTTCTGTCAGGTTCACGTTCACCTAATGGGAATTCAACAAGCTGGTGTTCCTTTGCCATCAGACGCGATAGATGAACCTATTTTTGTTAATGCAAAATAGTATCATGGAATCTTAAGGCGTCGACAATCTCGCGCAAAAGCTGAGTCAGAAAAGAAACTTCTAAAAGCTAGGAAGGTATGTTTGTCAAAGATGTGTTTGGTCTTAATGTTTTTTGAACTTTGTTGCTTCAGTAGTCCAAATATATAATTTGGAACCAAGTTGACAGCTTGTTTGTGGTTCATCTGCTTATTTATCATTTCCTAGTTTAACAGCCTTCCAGATGTTTGATATGGACATATTTTAAGCGTCTGCGCATTTCTAGAGCTATTTTAATAACAAATGCAGGCGATGCTTGCTTCACGAATTATTTATGATAGAATTATATACAAAAAAAAATTATGTCCATTTCTGTAATTGATAGCATAACAAAATTGTCTCATGTCACATAAATAGGTGCACTTGTAGTGTGAGGTTAGCTAGTGGCGGAAAATATAGAACTACAAAAAACAACATACTTGGTGTAAAAAGTGTTTCAGATACCCTCAACTAATGCAAAGCATATCAAAATCAAGTATGGAAATGTGATGAAGAAGTGAACAGTAGTAACAACATATAATACAATTTATGAGTTTGACGTGAAACAAATTTATAAGTTTGGGACAGACTGCTGTCTTCTGATCTGTACCATTAGGTTATTTTTTGCTGAATTTTTATTAAGAGTGCCCTTGTTTAGTTGTTTGAAGAACAATATTCTATGCACATTAATTGTGGATACTTCATATCTGGTTTACTGTGTGTATC